>NC_135353.1:25466142-25598666 GCF_023851605.1 Tamandua tetradactyla | reverse complement strand
AAAATTCGATATCCATAAGTAAAACAAAAAAGGTGGAGTCTTTCCTCATACCAGGCACATAACTAAACTCAAAATGGATCAGATCTAAATATAAGAACCAGAATAATAAAACTCCTAGAAAAAAGTGTAGGGAAGCATCTTCAGGACCTGATGTAATGCAATGTTTCTTAATTTTACACCCAAAGCACAAACAACAAAAACAAAAACAAGAAAACAGATAAAAGGGACCTTATCAAAATTTAAAACTTTTGTTCATAAAAGCAGTTTATCATGACAGTAAGAAGACAACTACAAAACAGGGGAAAATATTTGGAAATCACATACACGATCAGGGCTTAATATCCAGAGTATATCAAGAAATCCTACAATTCAACAATAAAAAAGCAAACAACCCAATCTAAAAATGGGCAAAAGACTTGAATAGACATTTCTGCATAAGATATACAAATGGCCCAAAGCACATAGTGACTTCTGGAGGACCTCTGTTGTTGCTCAGATGTGGCCTGACTCTCTCTAAGCCCAACTCTGCAAGTGAAAACATTGCCCTCCCCACTACGTGGGACATGACATCCAGGGGTGAAAGTCTCCCTGGTGGTGTGGGAGATGACTCCCAGGGATGAGTCTGGCCCTGGAACCATAGGATCAAATTCCACCCTGATCAAAAGGGGAAAGAAGTGTAACTAATAAAGTAAAGGGCTGGGAGTTCAAAGAGGGTCTAGAGGCTGCTCTGCAGGTCGCTCTTACACAAGTGGCAGTAAACATTGCTACCTATATACCTGCCAAACCCCAACCAGGACCATTCCACCCAATCCTAAGGAACACCTAGGGCAATATATGAGATTCCACAAGGGTTCAGGCACCAGAGTAACTTTCCAGAAACATACCACATCCAGAAGGGGCCTTGGTCCAGATAAGTCCTGAACCTAGGGGGCCCAGCCTCTCCAGAACATCAGACAGTTTCACTCTCTACCCATACTATTGACAGACCCTTTAAACATGAAAAAATTAGAATGGCCATAGCCCAAACACGCCTAAAGAGAGGGATAGAAAAATCAAAGGTGATAGTGGAGTTGTACAGAGAAGATAGGATTTAACAATGAATATGATTGCTGAATCATTAAGTTGGTATTTCTTTTACTCTCCAGTATCTTCGAGCAGCTAGAAGTAAAAACCTAATTGTGGAATTGTAACCCATACCAAACTTGAAACATGTTCTACAACTACTTGCAGTTTGTGCTTTGAAATTTATTGCTTTTTTTTTGTATATATGTGATTTTTCACAAAAATGAAAAAAATGTTGATTGTGAGGCTAAAAAATATTTATACTTCTAGCCTCCTGTATTCTGGAGCAGCTGAAAGGAAAAACCTGAGATGATGGACGGTAGCCATGACAAACTCTGGGATCTTTCCTGTAACTATTTGTTGAAGAGTGCTTTGAAAACTATTGCTTTTTCCTTTCTTTGCTTTGTATATTTCTAATATTATACAATTAAGAAGTTTTCAAAAAGGAAACAGAGAACTGGAATAAAATTGTGATTGTATGAAGTTGTTATATACCCCAGAAAAGATCATGTTCGTATATATGTTATTTTTCACAAAAAAGAAAAAAAAGTCGATTGTGATGATAAAAAAAATATTTTTTTCTTCTAGCCTCCTATATTCTGGAGCAGCTAGAAGGAGAAATCTGAGAGGATCGTATCGTAGCCCATGACAAACTCTGTGATCTGTCCTGTAACTACCTGTTTAAGAGTGCTTTGAAAACTATTGCTTTTTATTTCTTTGCTTTGTATATATACTATAAAATAAAAAAGTTAAAAAAAAAAACCATGGCAAAATTGTTTTCTAGAACATAAAATCCATGTTGGCAGCTTGCTGGGTTCCTCTGCTTTCAAAACTAAGAATGGAAGACAACAGTGGCTTCATTTAATGTCTATTGCCAGAACAACTATGATAACTGTCACCACAGGCAACTGTTCTAGCACTTGTAATTGGGCACAGACACATGTTGATGTTATGTTGTTTGACGTGGTAATTGCTGTGGTTAGCTCAATTTGGGAAATTGTTAGACTGAGAGCTGATAGTGGTGATTCCCAATAAAAACAGCATTCTCACCAAACATATTATTTATTCAAACAAAAGTTCTCACATGGTCATTACTGAACCATCATATTTATGCAGAAACATAAAAGCAAGGAAAAACAGTTATTTTCATAAGTAAACACGTCCAACTGTTCAGAAGGAATGACATTTTTAACATTATATGTCAATATGCTAGTCTTTGTGGTACAGCATAAATATGTGTGCCATCATGTATGTGACACCTTAGAGACTCAGCTTGTTTCTTTTCCAATGTCTCCTCTTAGCATAATACCTGTTTGTATTGTCAGTTTTCCTTCAAATCCATTTGGGAATGGGATGAATCTGTTTTGGTTTTTTGGCCAGGAATTGCTTGAAATTTAAAAGTCTTGTGGGAATGTGAGGCTGGGAGCCAAACACACAAACCTTAACAACAAAGGAAGGAACCGTTCACCCACCTTATTTTGAAATAAAAATATGAAAATATCAACTTAAAAAAATGGGCCAAGGATTTGAATGGACATTTCTCCAAAGAAGATACTCAGAATGGCTGATAAGTATAGGAAAACATGCTGAACATTAAGCATTGTAAAACTGGAAATCAAAACTGCAATGAGATCCCAGTTCACACCCACTAAGATGACTATTATTAAAAAGACGGAAAATAATAGATGTTGGTAAGGATGTGGAAACATAGGAAGGTTCGTACATTGTTGGTGGCAATGGAAAATGGTGAAGCTATTGTGGAAAACAGTTTGGCAGCTCCTCAGAGAGTTACACAGAATTACAATATGGCCCAGCAGCTCCACTCCTAGGGACACATGTGCGGTAGGTTGGGGCTGTATGTATCCCAGGAAATCATGTCCTTAAACTTAATCCATTCCTGTAGGTGTGAGCCCAGTGTAAGCAGGACCTTTCGATGAGGTTACTTCAATTCAGGTGGGGCCCACGATGGGTCTTAATCCTATTACTAGTGTCCTTTATCAGCAGAATGAAGTTCAGACAGAGAAAGAGAAAGCCGGAGAGGGAGAGCTAGAGGGTGAAAATCAGTGGAACCCAGAAGAGAAGCAAAAGGCCACCCGTGGCCTGTTTTGGTTTGCTAAAGCTGCTGGAATGCAATATACCAGAAATGGAAAGCCTTTTAAAAAGGGAATTTAATAAATTGCAGGTTTATAGTCCTAAGCCCATAGAAATGTCCAAACTTGGGCATTATTGACAGTTACCAAAAGGTGGAAGCAACCCGAGTGTCCATTAGTAGATGAATGGATAAACAAAATGCGGTATATCTACACAATTGAATATTATTCAGCCATAAAAAGTAGTGAAGTGCCGGTACATGCTACAGGGTGGATGATTATTGAAGACATTATGTTGTGTAAATCAGGCCAGATGCAAAAGGACAAATATTGTGTGAGTTATTTTGTAGGAAATAATTAGAATAAGCATATCATGGAGACCGAAAGCAGAGTAGTGCTTGCCAGGGACAGGGGGAGGAAGAAATGGGGACGTGCCTCTAAATGAGTATGAGTTTTGGTTGGGCATCATGAAAATAGTCTGGAAATAGATTGTGATGTAAATTAAACAGTATTGTCAAAGTACTTAATGTCAAGGAATTTCCCACTTGAAATGGTGAAATGATTACTATGTTGTGCATATTTTACCACAATTAAAAATAAATGAAGTAGGATAATTCTCCAAGATAGACCATGTTTTGGGGCACAGAACAAGCCTCAATAAGTTAAGAAAATTGAAATGATACAATGCACATTCTCTGACCACAACAGAATGAAGCTAGAAATCAATAACAGAGGGAGAAAGAGAAAATTCACAAATATGTGGAAATTAAACAATATACACTTAAACAACAAATGGGTTAAGGAGGAAACCAGAACTAAAATCAGGAAATATCGTGAGTAAAATGAAAATACACCATACGCATACCAAAACTTATGGGATGCAGTGAAGGCAGTACTGAGAGGGAAATTTATCACTCTAAAGTTTATATTTAGAAAGAAGAAAGACTTCAATCAGAGCTGTAACCTCAACACTGGGGTCACGGCACATCTTCTCCATTCCATGTCATAATGAGTTCACCCATGTTTTCCTCGAAACTTTACTGTACCTATGGGAACTCCAGCCTTCCTTGCATCTCATATGGACTCTCACAACCTTCTCACTAAATGGCCTCCATTTTCCCTCTGTCTCTCTTCCAAACTTTTCTGTACAATGACACCAAATAATAGACATGAAGTGCAAATTGGATCTTCTTACTCAAGGCCTTAACGGTTCTCTGAGTTAATAGCATCCAACCCAAGATTCTTTGCTCTTGGCTGCTTTTCTTACCTTGACTTTTCCCACAGACGTTATTCCTTCTCTTTTCTGAAATGCCAGATTGTACATTCCTACCCAAGAAGGCCATGTTGTTTCATACTCCTGTTTCCATGTACCTGTTCATCCCTGATCCTCTGAGGCAATTCCCCTTGGATCTTGTTTATCCCATCAGTTCACATGCAATTCAGATGTCAACCACTTTGCCAAAATTCCAAGTGCAGATCTTGGGTCCTCTGAACCATAGCCAGCCCAGTGCTGTCTAATTCGAGAACCTACATCATTCTTCTGCATTCAAGTTCTGATGTCTTCCCATATGCACATTTTTACAAAAGAAGAGCTGACATTTATGTGTAGGAGTTGGAGGCAAAAAGTATGGGAAGGCTTCCCAGAGGAAGATGCAATTGAGCTGGACCAGGAAAATTGGGGGCAAGATTTCCAAAATCGGAGATGACAGGAAACTAGAGCCAATGGCATGTGCTAAGGCCTGGAAAAGTAGAGCTGGATGTTATGGGATGAGCATGATATTCACACTTTGTAAAAGAGATAATAGGTACAAAAATGAATTGCTTAGCAAGGGCCTTGACATCTAGGCGGAGTTTCCACTTGAAGACTTGGCCAGAATGGAGCATGTTGCTGTCCATCACTTCAGGCCCACCAATCAGCAGCATGGAAGGCAGGGGGTGGGGCACAGACTGACAGTAAACGCCGTTCAGCACCACGTGACCAGCCATACCGCTTATTGGCTGGGTGGAGTGTGGTGGGGGTGGGAAAGTGCCACACAGGATTGTGGGAATATGGCTGCTCCTCTCTCCTGAAGTCACAAAAATGTAAGTTTACTATAATTTATTTTCTAACACTGATACATTGTTGGCTGTTTGTAGTGTGATTTTTGTAGAATCTGTTATGCGATGTGTAAAAATGTACTTTAACAGACATATCGGAAGGGTTTTGGGTGTGTGACGTGGACGGTCATTTGGCCGCGTTTAGGGGCACGGTCGTGCTTTAGTACACACAGTGATGGCTCTCTAATGCCATTTTATTAGTTTAAATGTTATTGGTGTCCATTTCTTCGTGTTCTTAGCATTTGCATTTTCAGTTTAAACAGGAGGAAAAGGATGGCGCGGTTGCCTGACCGGCTGTCAGTTCAGGATACCTCAGTGTCTGTTGGGCGCTATGAACCTGATTTTGCCTTTTCTTTTACTATGTCTTTGGTTGAATCTTGGTCTATATATTTTCCGAGAGTTCTGTTATCAGTGACTGGATTACGTCTGTGATTTTAGACGAGTAAAGAAGGAAATTAACATGGTGAGGGAGGGTACATGGGATTAGGACAGATAATGGCCATTAGCTGCCTTTCAGTGCACTAGTTGTTTCATTTCACAATATGACTGTATGTTTAATATCATTTGTTTGTGGAAATTTCTTAATCTGTCTTCATATGTTGTCTGAAGAAAATATTTCTGGCTGCATTCTACCGGTTCTTCACTGACCACCCTGAATAGTTTTCAGTGATCTTTGACTGCCGTTTTGCATTTTTGTGTAATATACATACATAGTTCATATCATTGTTTTAAAAATGTGGTGCTTTTCTTGTGTTTTCGTGGAAATGTTTGGTGTTATTTGTAATTTACTAAGAAGGAAGATAGCAGTCTGGTTGGTCAAAAGCCTTTAAGACTTTGAAAGGAATCAACCCTCAGGGAATCTATTTCATGCTTTAATTTCCTATGTGACTGCGTGGGTTTTTTCCCATGGCATTGCACTCGTTTGCATGTATTTAACTTTGATATTGGTCGTATTTCATAAATATTCTTTTAAAATGAAAGTCTTTGGGGAGTATCCATTTGGAAATGAATCGTCTAAGCTGAGCACTTGACGTTTTACAAATACAGCGGATGCCTTAGTAGGTCTTACAGCTTTGATTAGACACACCTTGGCATTAAATAGCAAAAAACAACTGTGCATTTATCTTCATTGCCAAAGTTTCTTTTCAGGTTTTGTATGATTTCAGTTTTCAGAGCGGCAAATTAACGTCTGATGGAGAGGTTTATATTTCATAATATGATGGTTCTCATTGCATATTTTGACATAATTTGTTTCAATTCTAATCTTGTCCCTTTATATTTTCTTCAAAAATAAATGTTTCATGGTACTCTCAATTTACAAATACAGCCGTAGTCCTCTGAATACTTGATGTTTTACGACAGTGAGGTCTTAAAACGTCTGAAATCGGCTGCTATAAAGATAGTTTGGCATTTAATTTTACAAAGAATTGTGTGTTTGGTTTTATTCCCTTTAATGTGGTCCTGGTTCATATCATGAGCTTTGTGATAAAGTTTGGCATATCTCAAATTCACAATGTGTTCTAATTGCCATTATGTTTCTTGACTTACGGAGGTTACTGGCCTCATGCTGCCAGTGGACCTCACCTTTCATTTTATTTTACTATTAATTGCATTTTATTAACATCTAACTTGTAAGTTTGGTGTTTGTGCGTCTTATTTAATAGTTCTATTGAAAATGAAGAACGTTTTATGGAATTTTTCAGGGTAAAAAAACAGGGCCTGCGGCAGGCCACGCTGGCTCAGCAGGCAGAGTTCTCGCCTGCCATGCCGGAGACCCAGGTTCGATTCCTGGTGTCTGCACATGCAAAAAAAAACACAAAACAAAAATCCACAGCCTGTTAGACTGGCCCTGGAAACTAACCCGGGCCTTCTGGCATGGGAAGCGAGAACTCCGCCAACGAGCCACCGTTGCCCACCCGGCTCTGATGTTTTACGACAGTAAGAACCCGGAAGTACGGTTCTTGGGCCTTAATCCTCTGAATCCTTGATGTTTTACGACAGTTGAGTCTTAAAACTTCTGAAATCAGCTGCTATTAAAGGTAGTTTGGCATTTAATTTTACAACGGAATTGCGTGCTTGGTTTTATTCCGTTTAATGTGGGCCTTGGTTCCTATCATAAGCTTTGTGATAGTTTGGTGTTATCTCAAATTCACAATGTGTTCTAATTGCCATTATGCTTCTTGATTTACGGCGGTTAAATCGTCTCGTGCTGCCAGCAAGCCTAACCTTTCATTTTATTTTACTATTAAATTGCATTTTATTAACATCTATCTTGTCAGTTTTGTGTTTGTGCGTCGTCGTATTTCATAGTTCTATTGAAAATAACGTTTTAAGGTATTTTTCGGGGTAAAGAAACACGGCCTGGGGCGGGCCACCGTGGCTGAGTAGGCAGAGTTGCTGCCTGCCATGCCAGAGACCCGGGTTCGATTCTCGGTGTCTGCCCATGTAATCAAATAAACAAACAAAAAAGACAGCCTGTTAGACTGGCCCTGGAATCGAACCCGGGTCTTCCAGCATCGGAGGTGAGAACTCCGCCAATGAGCCACTGTTGCCCAACTGGCCCTGTGCCTTTAGGACAGTAAAAACCTGGAAGTACGGTTCCTGGGCCACCACAGAACGACTGTGGGAATTTCATTTCCTGCGGCAGTTGCCAGAATATCACATCATTCAATTGAATTCTGTCCTTAGTTTTTTCCAAAACTTTCCCTTGAAATTCATGAGGCACTTTCACTTTCCAAACGTGGGAATTAATGGGTCGGATTGAATGCTTCTGTTCTCTGGGTCGAATGGCCCTTGCAGGTCGTGTTGCCTAGTGTTCAAATTCAATTTATAACGGTAATTGTTTATTAAATGCAGCATTAGATCTTTAAGATTTCAACTCGATCCTCCTTCCCAGCTATTCTTCTATGGAAAAACGGATTTTTTGTTGTTTCTGTTTGCAAACAAGTAGAACAAATAAGAGTGATTCAAGTCCTGGCTGGTTTGACAGCGAAAGTGGCACGAATATGCTCTCCCAACCCCCCCCATCCTGGAGGAGGCTAGTGTGACCACGAATTCTGACTGTGCCTCAGGGCTTCAAGTGAACATATTGGCATGAAGTGGGCAGGGCCCGCCTATTTATAAGCGTGCCTTCATTGTGTAATGCCTAATTGGGATTCAACGGCAGAATTCGAATGAATTTCTTGTTATCTCCCACAGACACCTCATCACCGTAGTCACTGAGAGTAAAGCATTGATTGCTTTGGAGTAAAATCCAAACTCTTCCCTTTTATGATGGAAACAATTGAGTTTACTTATCAGCCTTTTTTCTGGTTCATTCTTGGTATAGATGTTTTGTCTATTATCTCATGTAGAGATAATTTGATGACTCCTTTATTGGTGGGCCCCTGATTTCTCTAAATGTAATCCGCTTGGATTACATTTAGAAATCAGAAAGACGGTTTGCTGGTGTCTGGGTTTTCTGCTCTATCTACCCTGGGTACAGACAGGAATAGAGATTTCAGAAATTGAGACTCTAGCCTCACAAATCCTGACTTTCCAGGCACAGCCTGGACAACATGTAAGTGTGGAAAGAAGGTACTTTTATTATATGCCTGTTACCTAAGGAATCCTATGTAAATAGTTGCAATTAAAGGTAAATTCCCCAAAGGGGTGGAAGAAATTGGGTAAATTAAAATCCTCGTGGTCAGTGGGGGGCAGGGGTAAGGGGTATGGGATGTATGAGTTTTCTCTTTTCTTTTTCTTTCTTTTTCTGGAGTGATGCAGATGTTCTAAAAGTGATCATGGTGGTGAATACAAAACTATGTGATGATATTGTGAACCATCGATCATACACCATGTATGGAATGTACGTGTGTAAAGATTTGTCAATAAAAATTTGTTTTTAACGTAAATCCCCCAAATCTACATCCTATTAGCAACTACCAAATCTTTTCCATTGTTTTCTCCTCAAAGACCTATGTTCAATGTCAGATGTTAGCATCATTATTTAAGATATGAATTCTGAGCGGGCAACGGTGGCTCAGTGGCAGAGTTCTTGCCTGCCATGCTGGAGACCCAGGTTCAATTCTTGGTGCCTGCCCATGCAAAAAAAAAGTTATGAATTCTTCACAAAATTGTTCTGAATGATATTTACTTGTTTTTGGTGTAAAGTGTTTATCAAGTTATTATGTTACTGATGTTTGATAATAATATACCAAAAATGCCCTTGTATAATGTCATAATGTGCATTTCATAGTATAATAGTGTCAGTATTTGATAACATATTAAGAAGACGAAACCCATTGCAGAGGATTTCTACCCATGGTTTTGCATGTGTCAGTTGCCTTATGAGTGAAGAGAAAAAAGCAAGCTTCTTTGAAACTATTCTTCTAGCAAAGAAATGTCATTGCCTCTCTGTAATAATTAATAATTGCCCTATGAAACTCAATTAAAGCACTATGAGCTATGTTTCGTTTTGAAGGGTTGTCTGGCTCTGAAGAGCAGTCATACCTGACCTTGTGGTTTGGTTTGTGCAGTCCCTGTCCCACATTACATTTCACTCTTTTGGCCTACCTCATACAAGTTGCATGACTAAGTAACCTGGGCCAACCAATTATTTTCAGAAGTTCCTCTGGTTATGGGAAAGAGGAAATTTGCCCCAGCAACCCACGTTATGAGTTTCCAAGTGTTGTAATTTTCCTGCAGTGTTTCTAGGCTTTGGACCCACTGACAAGCCTCCTTGCAGGTTTGTACAATCACCATCTTCTCCCTGAGGACCTGTGATGGAAAAAGTCTACTCCTGTCAGTCTCTGGGCCTGTAACATGGAAAGAGTAGAACTGGAACCAACTGTCAAGGCCAGAAAGTCGAGTAAGTGCAATGCTATGCAGTGTGAGGTGACAAATGATGGGGGGAGGGCAGCATCTGTCTCTGTCAGGTAACCATATTTCAAAGAATGTCGCTATCTCTTCATTGAGTGTCTAGAGATAGTAATTACACAGGGTCACTATCCGGCCACTGCTAACTAACTCCGTGGTAGAGACCATGTTTCTACCACTTATTTTCAATTAGACAGTGACATCTTTTTGAGTGCATATGTGTGTTCCTCAGTACATTTTGGGTGCCAGTATTAAAGAAACATTAGTATTCTTGGGATGTTCTGATCTCAGAGAAACCTGATACTCACATTTTAAAATCAAAGTTTTGATCCACCTTTTTTATCCTTTTTGCAAAGCCTTTGCAGTGGCAGACAACAGCAGGAAAGACTGGATGCGATTGTCAAAAAATAATAATAAAATCGGGAGTCCAGGGATTATGGAAGTACGGCTTAGGTGCTTTTGTCTCAGGTATGAGAATGTGGATCTCAAGGTAATTTTAATACCAAGTCTGTCTATGAGAGGGGGGAAGATAGGCTCTGAGGATCAAGTGAGTGGCATGGTTGGTAGTCTGCCAGTCTGTTCTACAGGAGCGAGGAGGACATTTATTTGAGGGGGGTCATGGAGGTATAGGTCAACAATTAATGTAATAGATAAGTCAGTATTCCACCAAACCTGTACTTGGCCATGCATCGTTGGTATTTTCCCTGGTTTGCTCACTCTCACCTTTGAGCCTCAGTTTCTTCATTTGCAAAATGTAAATCGTACCTTGCTGTAGGCAGGTTGTGAGAATCAAGTGTGGTAATCTTTTTAAAGGACCCAGGATGCACTAGGTACTTAAGCAATGAGTGCACCACTTCATGAATTCACATACAGGAGGAGAGCATTATGGTGCTTGGTTTACCTCCTCTCCTTCCCCATTCCCCTAACCCCCAGCTGTTTTGACCTAGGCATAATTAAGTTAACATGTTTGTTTCCTTTTCCAGGACCAGCAAATTTCCTCAGAGGTTACTCGGGAATCCCTTTGGAAACGACACCACTGTATTCTTCCTGTAAAGCTACAGGTAGCAGAGGAACCGGAACTTTGCTGAGCTCTGTGCTGACATCTGTCGGTGCCAACTATGACACTTTACATCAAGGGTGAAGAGGTTCAGCACCTATCATGACTTGCTAGGTTTTCTCACACTCTGCTCGCTGGAGGGTGCCTGTTAACTGGCTGTGTGACAGGGGTCTCTGTGTTTTCTCGCCTGTATAGAGTCATTTATTGGGAGGTGATTTAATCATTGCAATTCAGGTGAAAACATTTGGCAATTTGAGAGAGGGGAATATGAAATGTTCTTAGATGGTTTCAAAGAGACTTCTAACCTTCTGTCTCAAAGATACCCCCAGTTCCTCTACTTTTCTATTAGCATGGGTTTTACTGACAAGGCGGCATCACAGAGTATGAAGTTCAATTCTTTTTTACTAGGAACCAGAGAGTCTGTGTAAGCTCTGTGTAGCAAGTGAACGTTTCAAGTCTAGGTTTAATCCTCTAGGTGGTTAAATCACTTTAAAATGCTCTAAGGTGGGGTCCATTGTTATATCCCAACCCAGTGAAAAACTGAGGCCTGAGGTTTTTACAAAAGGCTTTCCTCAGACACACTTAGTAGGACTATGCCAGTGATGTTCCTTCACGAAAGGTGGCCTACTTGTTACTCCAAAACAGCTGTAAAACTTAACTATAACTGAGGCCCATCCTTCTCAAGCCACGCTATCTTGTCGTGCCCTCTATGCGTCCCAATCATTTTAGGCCTCTTCACGTGTCAAAACCAGAAGTGAGTGGTTTGGTTTAATGGAAAATTCCACTGAGTATTGGTATAGGAGAGAGGATTCAAAAATGGTTACTGTTTCATTGGGGTAATTTCAACAGTTGAGGGCCTCGGGGAAAGAAAAGGTGATCCTCTTGAAAATTAAAGGTACGGCCTTGTCCTTGGAACTTTCTGAGGGTTCCTTTCCTATGCCAGACTTGACAGGTAGGCACCACTATCATATAATCAGTGAACGTCTACTCAGATGGGAATGGTAATGTACTGCAAGTTCTTGATCGTATTCCATGTCAAGCTTAGCTATCTTATCACTTTCAAAGTGAGCTGGGGCCTTTGGGAGATACTTACAAAAAATGAAATGCTGTTGCATAAGTATACTTCCAGCAGCCTCCAACAGACTCAGCCTGTCATTAGTAGACTCACAGAGCTGAGATATCTTGCATAATATCAAAGAAGTGAGGGCACACTGATACTGGTAATATCAGGAACATGGGATATGTTGAGTCCCGAGGAATGAATAGACAGTGGTCCTTGGTAGGTCTCCTTTGATCTGATACTAATATGCTGCACATGATGATGTGCACATTGCATTACAGTGAGATATTATTTACCATTAGGCGGCCGATCCTGTTTGGGATGGCAGTTTCACTACTAGTCAACCAGTCTCTAAGATCAAATACTGCCCCTGGCTTTGGCTACCACTTAGCATATTTGTGTTTGGCGAACCAAAGTGTGTGTTTTGCAAACATTTCTGTAAGAATTTCTTGCGCTCTAATTCTGCTCATTCTCTGCCAGTGGTGTTGGCGGTGGGGACACAAAAGTTGCCTGGGTAGTTCTGGAATCAATAACCTGATATTGATTCCTTTTGCAACCTCATGGCCATCTGCACATGGAACCGGGATCCGGTAACCTATAGGACAAAGGTCCACATAGAATGACTAAAACGTCCTGTACTCAAACCCGAGAGGACAAATTCTGTCCCTGCTTTGGAGATTCCATATTGGATTTTGGGAAAGCAAAGTGAGGGATTTGCAAATATGTCTCTCAGAATTTCAGCACTGCTCTGCTGCTCTTCCTCTGCCAGTAGGTGGGAACACCAAAATGACCTGGGTAACTCTGTAATCAATGAGTTGAGTTTGATTCCTTGTGAATTCTCATTACCATCTACAGATGACCCCGGGATTCAGGAACCTATCACGGCAAGTGTCCACATAGAATGCCTGACACCTCTTGTATCTCAGAGTGTAAGAACTCCAATTCTTTCCCTGACCTTGGCTGCTACTTTCCGTATTTGTGTTCAGGAAACCAAAGTGAGGGTTTTGCAAACATTGCTCTAAGAATTTCTTGCAGTCTTCTGCTGCTCATTCTGTGCCAGTGGTGGTGATGGGGGGGAACACAGAATTGACCCGAGTAACTCTCTAATGTAAAACTTGAGTTGGAATCTTTTTTGAATTTGGATTGTCATTTAGAGATGATAGTGGGATCCAGGAACGTATCAGAATATGTGTCCACATAGAATGATTAATAACTCCTTGATCTCAATGCCCAAGAAATCAATATCTTTCCCTGTCTTTGGCTGCCACTTTCCATATTTGTGTTTGGGAAACCAAAGTGAGGGTTTTGCAAACATTTCTCTAAGAATTTCTTGCACTCCTCTGCTGCTCTTCCTCTGTCAGTAGGTGGGAACACCAAAGTGACCTGTTGTAAGTCTGAAATCAGAGACTTGAGTTTGATTCCCCATGACCATCTGCAGATCATACCGGGAGACAGGAACCTATCACGGCAAGTGTCCACATAGAATGCCTCACACCTCTTGTATCTCAGAGTGTAAGAATTCCAATTCTTTCCCTGGCCTTGCCTGCCACTTTCCCTATTTGTGTTCAGGAAACAAAGTGAGGGTTTTGCAAATATTGCTCTTAGAATTTCTTACACGTTTCTGCTTCTCATTCTCTGCCAGTGGTGCTGATGGGGGGGAACACAAATGTGACCTGAGTAACTCTCTAATATATAACTTGAGTTAGATTCCTTTTGAAGTTTGATTGTCCTCTGCAGATGGTAGTGGGATGCAGGATCCTATGCGAATATGTGTCCACATAGAATGATTAATACCTCCTTGATCTCAGAGCCCAAGAAGTCAATGTCTTTCCCTGTATTTGGCTGGCAATTTGCATATTTGTGTTTGGGAAACCAAAGTGAGGCTTTTGCAAACATTTCTGTCTGAATTCCTTGTACTCTTCTGCTGCTCATTCTCTGCCAGTTTGGGGGGGGGGGTGTGATACGAAAGTTGCCTGGGTCATTCTGTAATCAATGACCTGACTTTGATTCCTTTTGCAACCTCAAGGCAATCTGCACATGTAACCAGGATCCGGGAACCTATCAGAACAAATGTCCACATAGAATGACTAAGACCTCCTATATATCAAATCCAAGAGGTCAGAGTCTGTCCCTGCTTTGGAGATTCCATATTTGAGTTTGGGAAACTAAAGTGAGGGTTTTGAAAACGCTTCTCTAAGAATTTCTTGCACTCCTCTCCTGCTCTTCCTCTGCATCTGTGACCAGGATCCGGGAACCTATCAGAACAAATGTCCACATAGAATGACTCAGACCTCCTATATCTCAAACCCAAGAGGTCAGACTCTGTCCCTGCTTGGGAGATTCCATATTTGAGTTTGGGAAGTCAAAGTGAGGGTTTTGCAAACACTTCTGTAAGAATTTCTTGCACTCCTCTGCTGCTCTTCCTCTGCCAGTAGGTGGGAACACCAAAGTGACCTGTCGTACGTCTGAAATCAATGACCTGAGTTTGATTCCTAATGACCATCTGCAGATGATACCGGAATGCAGGAACCTATCACGGCAAGTGTCCACATAGAATTCCTGACACCTCTTGTATCTCAGAGTGTAAGAATTCCAATTCTTTCCCTGGCCTTGGCTGCTAATTTCCCTATTGGAGTTCAGGAAACAAAGTGAGGGTTTTGCAAATATTGCTCTAAGAATTTCTTGCACTCTTCTGCTGCTCATTGTCTGCCAGTTTGGGGGGGGGGTTTACGAAAGCTGCCTGGGTTATTCTGTAATCAATAACCTGACTTTGATTCCTTTTGCAACCTCAAGGACATCTGCACTTGTAACCAGGATCCGGGAACCTATCAGAACAAATGTCCACATAGAATGACTAAGATTTCCTATATCTCAAACCCAAGAGTTCAGAGTCTGTCGCTGCTTGGGAGATACCATATTTGAGTTTGGGAAATCAAAGTGAGGGTTTTGCAAAAACTTCTGTAAGAATTTCTTGCACTCCTCTGCTGCTCTTCCTCTGCCAGTAGGTGGGAACACCAAAGTGACCTGTTGTAAGTCTGAAATCAGAGACTTGAGTTTGATTCCCCATGACCATCTGCAGATCATACCGGGAGACAGGAACCTATCACGGCAAGTGTCCACATAGAATGCCTCACACCTCTTGTATCTCAGAGTGTAAGAATTCCAATTCTTTCCCTGGCCTTGCCTGCCACTTCCCTATTTGTGTTCAGGAAACAAAGTGAGGGTTTTGCAAATATTGCTCTTAGAATTTCTTACACTCTTCTGCTTCTCATTCTCTGCCAGTGGTGCTGATGGGGGTAAACACAAATGTGACCTGAGTAACTCTCTAATGTATAACTTGAGTTAGATTCCTTTTGAAGTTTGATTGTCCTCTGCAGATGGTAGTGGGATGCAGGATCCTATGCGAATATGTGTCCACATAGAATGATTAATACCTCCTTGATCTCAAAGCCCAAGAAGTCAATGTCTTTCCCTGAATTTGGCTGGCAATTTGCATATTTGTGTTTGGGAAACCAAAGTGAGGCTTTTGCAAACATTTCTGTCTGAATTCCTTGTACTCTTCTGCTGCTCATTCTCTGCCAGTTTGGGGGGGGGGGTGTGATACGAAAGTTGCCTGGGTCATTCTGTAATCAATAACCTGACTTTGATTCCTTTTGCAACCTCAAGGACATCTGCACATGTAACCAGGATCCGGGAACCTATCAGAACAAATGTCCACATAGAATGCCTAAGACCTCCTATATATCAAACGCAAGAGGTCAGAGTCTGTCGCTGCTTGGGAGATAGCATATTTGAGTTTGGGAAATCAAAGTGAGGGTTTTGCAAAAACTTCTGTAAGAATTTCTTGCACTCCTCTGCTGCTCTTCCTCTGCCAGTAGGTGGGAACACCAAAGTGACCTGTTGTAAGTCTGAAATCAATGACTTGAGTTTGATTCCTCATGGCCATCTGCAGATGATACCGGGATGCAGGAAGCTATCACGACAAGTGTCCAATAGAATGCCTGAGACCTCTTGTATCTCAGAGTGTTAGAATTCCAATTCTTTCCCTGACCTTGGCTACTACTTTCCATATTTGTGTTCAGGAAACCAAAGTGAGGGTTTTGCAAACATTGCTCTAAGAATTTCTTGCAGTCTTCTGCTGCTCATTCTGTGCCAGTGGTGGTGATGGGGGGGATCACAGAATTAACCCGAGTAACTCTCTAATGTAAAACTTGAGTTGGAATCTTTTTTGAATTTGGATTGTCATTTAGAGATGATAGTGGGATCCAGGAACGTATCAGAATATGTGTCCACATAGAATGATTAATAACTCCTTGATCTCAATGCCCAAGAAATCAATATCTTTCCTGTCTTTGGCTGCCACTTTCCATATTTGTGTTTGGGAAACCAAAGTGAGGGTTTTGCAAACATTTCTCTAAGAATTTCTTGCACTCCTCTGCTGCTCTTCCTCTGTCAGTAGGTGGGAACACCAAAGTGACCTGTTGTAAGTCTGAAATCAGAGACTTGAGTTTGATTCCCCATGACCATCTGCAGATCATACCGGGAGACAGGAACCTATCACGGCAAGTGTCCACATAGAATGCCTCACACCTCTTGTATCTCAGAGTGTAGAATTCCAATTCTTTCCCTGGCCTTGGCTGCCACTTCCCTATTTGTGTTCAGGAAACAAAGTGAGGGTTTTGCAAATATTGCTCTTAGAATTTCTTACACTCTTCTGCTTCTCATTCTCTGCCAGTGGTGCTGATGGGGGGGAACACAAATGTGACCTGAGTAACTCTCTAATGTATAACTTGAGTTAGATTCCTTTTGAAGTTTGATTGTCCTCTGCAGATGGTAGTGGGATGCAGGATCCTATGCGAATATGTGTCCACATAGAATGATTAATACCTCCTTGATCTCAAAGCCCAAGAAGTCAATGTCTTTCCCTGTATTTGGCTGGCAATTTGCATATTTGTGTTTGGGAAACCAAAGTGAGGCTTTTGCAAACATTTCTGTCTGAATTCCTTGTACTCTTCTGCTGCTCATTCTCTGCCAGTTTGGGTGGGGGTGTGATACGAAAGTTGCCTGGGTCATTCTGTAATCAATAACCTGACTTTGATTCCTTTTGCAACCTCAAGGCCATCTGCACATGTAACCAGGATCCGGGAACCTATCAGAACAAATGTCCACATAGAATGACTAAGACCTCCTATATATCAAACCCAAGAGGTCAGAGTCTGTCGCTGCTTGGGAGATAGCATATTTGAGTTTGGGAAATCAAAGTGAGGGTTTTGCAAAAACTTCTGTAAGAATTTCTTGCACTCCTCTGCTGCTCTTCCTCTGCCAGTAGGTGGGAACACCAAAGTGACCTGTTGTAAGTCTGAAATCAATGACTTGAGTTTGATTCCTCATGGCCATCTGCAGATGATACCGGGATGCAGGAAGCTATCACGCCAAGTGTCCAATAGAATGCCTGAGACCTCTTGTATCTCAGAGTGTTAGAATTCCAATTCTTTCCCTGGCCTTGGCTGCTACTTTCCATATTTGTGTTCAGGAAACCAAAGTGAGGGTTTTGCAAACATTGCTCTAAGAATTTCTTGCACTCTTCTGCTGCTCATTCTGTACCAGTGGTGGTGATGGGGGGGAACACAGAATTTACCCGAGTAACTCTCTAATGTAAAACTTGAGTTGGAATCTTTTTTGAATTTGCATTGTCATTTAGAGATGATAGTGGGATCCAGGAACGTATCAGAATATGTGTCCACATAGAATGATTAATAACTCCTTGAGCTCAATGCCCAAGAAATCAATAACTTTCCCTGTCTTTGGCTGCCACTTTCCATATATGTATTTGGGAAACCAAAGTGAGGCTTGTGCAAACATTTTTGTCCGAATTTCTTGCACTCTTCTGCTGCTCATTCTCTGCCAGTAGGTGGGAACCCCAAAGTGACCTGTTGTACGTCTGAAATCAGTGATTTAAGTTTGATTCCTCCTGACCATGTGCAGATGATACCGGAATCCGGGAACCTATCAGGGCAAGTGACCACATAGTATGCCTAACAGCTTCTATATCTCAAAGCCAAGAAATCAAATTTTTTTCCTAGCTTTGGCTGCTACTTTCCATATATGTGTTCCGGAATCTAAAGTGAGTGTTTTGCAAACAATTCTGTAAGAATTTCTCGCACTCTTCTGAGGCTCATTCTCCACCACTATATTTGCGGTCAGAACACAAACGTGATCTGAGTAACTGTCTGATCAATAACTTGAGTTGATTACCTTTGAATGCTCATGGCCATCTGCAGATGATACCGTGATCTAGGAACCTATCAGTACAATTGTCCACATAGAATGCCTAACACCTCCTATTCCTCAGTACCCAATAGGGCAAGTGATGTCTCGCTTTGGCTGCCGCTTTGTATATTTGTATTTTGGAAAGCAGATCCTGAATCCCATGGTCATCTGCAGATGATAGTGGAGATTCCAGAATCATTCCCAGTAAGTCTCTCCATACAATTCCTCACACTTCCCTTTCCTCACTTCTCAAGGGGGCAAATATTGTTTTTCTTCAGCTGTTACTTTCACTATTTTTCTGCTGCAAACCTTTGGGTGTTAGACAGACAGCCACAATTACATTATGTCAAGCCCAATAGTACATTATCCTCTTGTGGCCTCTGTCCATTGAAGTCTAATTGGTTCTCTTTAATGTGTGCTAAACAGAAGGAAATATTGGATAATCCCACTGAGCATTGCCATGAAAAATGGTGTAAAGATTCAAATGTCCAAGATGATGACTAATTGATGGTAATTTCATGAACCAGTCCCCTCTGAATGTACGGTGTGTCCTGGTCCTTGGGTCTTTCTGAGGATTTCTTTCCCGTGCCAGCCTTGTCATTGATGCATCTCTGGCATATATTCAATGAATGTCTACTGACGTGGGAATGGTAATGTGCTGCAAGTTCTTGATGCGATGTAGTCCTCATCAAACTCAGCCACCCTGTTACTCTTACAGTGAGCTGGGGTCATCTGGAGATATTTTTGAAAATGAACAGCTGTTTGTTGTAGATTGTTCCCACCTACACTGTTCCCCCAGACATAGCATTCCCTTACTGTATACTTGTATAGCGCAGATGTTTTCTTTAAGGTCACACAGGAAAGCTTCCTGCCATTGGCAATATCTGAGGCATGGGAATTTCATGTCCCAGGGAAGAAACTGGAGATGGCCTATTGTCAGATGCGCATGCTCTGACACTGATCAGCTGTACAGTACAGTTTCTACATTGCAGAACAGTGGGATATTAGTAACCATAAGAAATCCTGATCCAGTCTATGAGAATGCCATTTGAGTTTTTAAGTGTTTTCCTAATAGCTTCCTGCACTCTTCTGCTGAGCATACTCTGCGTGTTTGTGGAGAAAAAAAACGTTCCGTGGAAACTGTCATTAAGCAGGAACTGATGCTGGTGACTTCTGAGCTCAGTAGTCATCTGCATATAAGACTGCTTATTCAGGGACCTCTCTAAAGGTGTTCAGTGTATGTTCAAATTGTGCCCACTACTCTAGAGTTGGGTTTACGTTCTTGCTTGCTCCAAATCACAATATACACATTAGGGACTGCCACCAGGCAGGACACCCAGCATTGCAGGTGTGGGTTGACATTTTGAGCTTCCCTTGCCCCTTCCTATTCATAGTGAGTCTCACTGTACTGCTCTTTATCATTTGGAAAAAGAACAGTGGTGGGAGGATGCCTAGTCGGCTTTAATGATTTTCTTAGTCTACCCCTTTAATTATAAAAGCCTGTCCTATACAATACTGGAAAGGCCTGATAAAGAATCCACTAGCATTTCAGCTGGGAGACTACAGGTTTTCCAATCAGGGTGCTCAACTACAGGCTGTAGAACGCGGTTTAGCAACGAGATAGCTAAGCTTCTTCTCCATAGTCCTGAACAGAGGAATCTGGGAACTTGGGCTAAGAAGTGATCATAGTACTTCCCATGATTACAGGGAGCACCACACCGTGACACCTCCACTTTTCTTTGTATGTGTAAGGATTTTGGAACCCAAGGGTAAAAAATATCTTCATGAGGGGAAATGCATAATGCTAATTACGGCTTCTATATAATTGGTTTGCCTTGATTTCTCAATTTGTATTTCTTTTAGAGGTTTTAAAATGTAACCTTTAGTTCATATGTTACTAAATGTCAGAGAATCACATTAGTTCTACAAAAGCCATGAATGTCACCTGCCCTACTTTGACTCCAGGGGTGGCCCGGGAGGTTAGCTATTCAAAGATATGACTGGATTTCCCTGTGGCTGCTGTGATTTTGTATTTGACTTTGGCTTGTGCTTTGGGGTTTTTTTCCTAGGTCTACAATATCTGCATTTGTGCTAACACAGGGACCTTGAAATGATGCTTATGGGGAGATGACAAAATGTGTATGTACTGTGTTTGTGTACAATACGGTGGAAGACAGTAGTCACGGGATATTGGTACCTTTTGTCTGAGATCTGCACGCTGCATAGACACCCTTGTTTGCCCTGTGCCTGAGTTCCCAGCCCATAGATTCTTACTGTAATACTTGTCACCTTACCCTATGATTACTGTAATGTGAGGCAAATATGTTGTTTGTCCTATTAATTTTGGAGTTGAAACTAGACTCCAAGACTGAGGGATTCTCTGCTAAGTGTCACGAATGCCATTGCTTTTAAGAGAACCTTACTTAGTAGACTATTTCTTGAGTTCTTCCAGGCTACCTTCATTTCTGTACTATGTGGTATATGTCTTAGAATGTGTAAAATCCATATGTTCTTCCAATAAAACTGATTTGTTGGAGAAGTTCCTAATTGTACATTTGTATTATTTCCGCTGAATACAAGCAAGATCAAAGAAGCTTGTGGCTCTGTCACGTTCATCATCAAGTGTACCAGGGCAGAGTATGGGGTATTGAGGACAGGGGCTTGGTGGTAGAGGTGTGGGAAGAAACTTAGTGGGGAATCTAATGCATCCCTATGAGAAGGGGTCCTTTTGGCTACCACTACGTGAAGGCCACAAACACCTATTTGGTGGTAATGGGGTTGTGGCAAATCTCCTGATCCTGCCAAGTGTAAGGCAGGGTAGGTTGACCAGCATGGTTCTGCAGAAGATCAGTTCAGAAATCATTTGGACCTGAACTGGAAGCGATGGGCACTCAGTTAATTCTTGGTCAAAACCTGCATTAGCGTCTTGGTCCCTTGATCTGAAGAATTTTCATTTCTCCACTCAATCTGGATTTCAGGAAGAAAATCCTCCTTTGTTTAAGGAACAGAAAGAAAAGAGTTTGAAGTTCTGGGCAGATACCTTTTGCGTTGTCTGTTCCTTAATAATACCAAATACATCAAACTATTATTTACAATTCTTAATTTACTATAATTACAATTCCTAGCGCAACTGAGTCTTATTTAAACATTTTATCAATTAACATCTTAAATTGGTAAATGTCCAGAAGCCCAGCTCCAAAGAATTTTGAGATAAGTTTTCAGCTGCCTATGGAATTTTTTACATTGTAGTTATTAAACCTTTGCCCTAGGAAAAAAGAGAGCAAGACTGTGGCAGTTTGCCCTGCCTGTAGATAGGCCATCCTGGGTGGTTACTCCCAGGTCTCTCCCTGGGAATTCTAAAGAATTTCGGCTGCGAGTGTCAGTATCTCTGTCCTTGACATTCAGTCTAGAGGGGTTTAAGCTGGAAGGGTTTACCTACTGCCTAAGGTATTCCTCAGCTTGCCAAGATCAAAAATCACTTCTCCTGTTCTCCCATAAGAGCTGGAACTTAATTTCTGAACTTTCATTAGATCTGTTGTGTTAAATAATGAGTCTACCATTAGGAGACCCCTACCCATGCCCCCCTCCCAAGGAGAGAGCGACCTCCATAGTATGTGTCCCTCTCCCAAGACATTCTCTGGAATGCTGCTTTGGGAGGTGAGTTTGTAAGGGACTGAGGGTGAGGTGAGCTGGTGGCCAGTGACATTAAGAGTATTACTGCTTAGCCTTGCTTCTTGAAGGAGGCTGTACGACTCTATGGCTTTTGCAGCATGACCGTGTGATTGTGAAAACCTTGTGTCTGACGCTCCTTTTATCCAGCTAATGGATAGATGAGTAAAAAATAAGGATAAAAATGAATAAATAATAGCGGGAGATAAAGGGTAAAAATTGGGTAGATTGAACATTGTGGGTCAACGAGAGAAAGGGGTTGGGGATGTATGAGTTCTTCTTTCTTCTTTTTATTTCTTTTTTTTTGGAGTGATACAAATGTTCTAAAAATGGTCATGGTGAAGAATACACAACTATGTGATGATTTTGTGAGCCACAGATTGTATAATATGGTTGGACTGTGTGTGTGTGTATATTTCTTAAGAAATATATTTTTAATAAACATGCTCAGAGAAAGACTCAAATAAGAAGAGAAATAAGTTCAAGAGTATAAAATGCTGCTTGAGCTGTAGAAAGTAAAATTTTCTGAAAAGGTCATGGGAGGGAAAGGGAAGAAGAGAGGGAAGCAAGAGAGAACGAGAGTGAAGAAAGAGGGAGAACAAGAGAAAGCATAACTGTAACAACAAGAATTAAATTTTAGAAATTCTCAAGATGGTACAGTACGGGAGGAAGGAAATGGCAAAACTAAAGGATGTAAGAGTACTTTTCTTATTAAGGGGAATAAAAAAAAAAAGAGTATCACTGCTAGCCTGACTGCGTCCAGCACCAGCAAAGCCACCGTTGACCACAGATGGACTTCTCAAGCTTGAGATGTTAGCTCAGTAATGAATAATTTTTCGTATGACGCTTGCAGTGCCCGGTTCCATCGCCCACCCTGCCCCAAGCTGATGGGAACGTTAGCCATGTATATAATGTCATCCCTCAGCCCAACTGCAGGAATGTGTGAGTTAAGGTGTCTAGGTTCCTGAAATCCAAGGTCACGCTGAGACAAGGATCGCTGCTACTGGACGGTCTCTGAGCTGTCATCCTCTGCAGAGCGGGGATCCTCTGGGGATGGTTCACCTCTTTAAGAGGTTCTTTAAGAGGTAGTGTGAGAGATAGCCAGCCTGGATGGCAGGGAAAGAGGCCTGGGAAATGAGACATTAGAGGAAAGGCAAGGAGTGCTAAACAACTTCAAGAGAGAGGTAGGGCCTACAGGGCAGGAGCAGAAAGAAAACTTGGTGAGAATGGAGTATTTCTCACATTGAATTTCAACTCAGGATTGGCAAGTATCAATACTTAGAAAGACGGGCATGTAATCAGATAGACAAGTTATGTACTTTCTGTGAGAGAACGGAACTGTGAGACTGGTATAAGTCTTAAGATGTGTAAGTAATTTCAAATACATAGTAATGATTGCTTCCATTTATTGAATCAATTTATTGGCCCATTCCTTTTATGGGCCAGGACCTATGCTGTTTCCTCATAATCATCGCCCTCGGTATAAATTTGAAGACTGAAGGGAAAGTCCCTTGGGCCCTGGACACCCTGGTACTGAGAAGTAGCCGCCATGAGGTGCATGCATGTGTACTACAGGTGTACATAAGGCATGGGCTGTGTGCAGATACACACTTCCCTCATTCCAGAGAAGGGTGAGGGTCTCTGATCTTCCCCCACAGCACAGATCACTCTGCCCTCTTCAGGGGGCCCCTACCCCCTTCTCCCTTGTCCATAAAAGTGGCACCACCTTGGGTAGGAGCTAGTGGAAGGAGAAGTAGGGAGGGTTAGGGGGCCTGCCCCTTGTGGCTCCTTTCTTTTTGTTCTGGTTCTGGTCAACGCGTAATGAAGGCTAAGGCCTGAAATGCATCAGGCTTCCTTTGCCAGGACCTTCGAAGTGACTGAGGACCTTTTTAGGACATCCGGGATTGGTCCTCCAGGCACTGGATGAGGGGACTTTGTCAGGCCCCAAGGTAGAGCAGACTCGGTTCAGAAGAGGGCTGGGAGTGTCCAGGCTTTCCCTAGGGCAGGAGCCGTGGACATGGCTGACCCCGTGCAGCAAGTCCTCAGCTGCTTACTCTCAGTCTTCCTCTGCTCCTCCCTCCCTCACCTCCTCCATCCCCCTCTGTATTGTTGCAGACCACTGTCCTGACACAATCTGCTGTGAAGGAGCTACTATTATTTCTGGTGAACTATCACCCTTGGTTGAGTTGACCACTCATTCTTATCACTTTTTTAGTGAGCTGGGGTCATCTGAAGAGATGAATGGAAATGAACTGACATGCTATTCCCAGTTGCCTACTCCAGAAAAAATAACACACACTCACACACACACACACACAGATACCTTTTTATTGCACACTCACGGGGCACATCTGCCTTGTATTAAGGTCACAGAGTAAACTGGAACTGAGGGCATCGAGGCAAGGTGATGTCCAAGTGTTTGACTCTTGTGCTTTTTACTAATGTAATGAACAGGGTGATTTCCACATTGTAGTGTAATGAGATATTGGTCCTCATCAGGCATCCTGATTCAGTGTCTGGGAAGGCAGTTCTCAATCTGGGTCTCTTCTCTGTCCATTCTCTCTCTCAGGAATCTTATCTATTGACCCTATTCTCAACAATGCTCTTGGTTTTCATGGGGATCGATTTTGCAGGGACTTTCTTGGCTGCATAAGTGCAGATTCCATAGATGCTTCTTCATGTCATCATACTCATCATCATTCTTAGCCTCGTTGTCTTTCTCATCTTTGTCTTCCTCAGCATTCTTGTCCTCTGAAGTATGGGTGGTTGCTGCTGCTTTAATCACCACTGCCTCCTATTCATCCTTATTATCATCGTCTTCCTCACCCCTGTCCTCCTCCTTGGCGTTGTCATTCTTTACTCTTAACTGGGCTGGTGGCTCCCTATTTGCCAGGGATTGCTACAGCTACATTTTCCAGTGTGGCTCCCTTCTTGCCAGCTCTTGTGGCTACTCTGGCTGGTATGATTGTCTTCTTGACCCACATGACTGGGGTGATAGCTGCTTTCTCAGCAAGTGTGGTAACAGCAATCTTTTTGCTGGGGAAACCACCACCTTTTCCGGAATTGTGCCTTCTTGCTTTTTTTCCTGAATGATGCTAACCTCTTCGTCACTGCTCTCTTCTTCCTCTTCTCACACTTCCTCCTATTCATTTTCTTCTACTTCCTTTGAGAGAGGCAAATTTTTCTTAGGTTCATCTTGAGTTTTACCAACCTTCACGAGATTCACTATGATGGTGGCCTGTGAATGCGGAGCACATGGCAGGAGACTGGCACAGATGAGCCCAGAGGAACTTAAGGAACATTGATGGTTACTGAAGATTTTGGAACATGCATGCCTGGCTACCAGCTCGAGCTTGAGACTGAGGCAAAAGAATGGGGATGCTTTTTAAAACAGCTTTAATAGGAATGATTTACTTCTCATGATAGAATGTGAAATATGTTTCTATGTATTAAATTATACTTCTGTATAATTGTCTGTAATAAAAATGTTAGCATTTCCATTGGATGTTTTCAGGTCATGACTGTTCTTGGATCTTTGTGGCCACTTTGTGTTTTGCCGACATCTTAGTATTTATGTCTATAGCTCTATTCATTGATTTATTGCATTTTAAAGATTTTGACCAATGCACTGTTTTGTCCTCCCTTTGCAATTTCAATGTGTGTTTGTTATGTTTCAATGATGGCCCTAATATTTATATATATATAAATATTTTCTGGGTGTCCTTACTTTCTTTCTCCTTCTTTGAATGCTTTCTGGTTGAATTCTCTGTAGATTCATCTGGGTGCCATATTCGAAATGCCCCTTTTTAGAATCCAATTTCAATATTTTATATGTGGCAGGATGTCTTGAGCTAATTCTAATTTCTTTTGTACTTTGATATTGTTTTTAATTAATAATATTTAAAGATAAATTTTATTTTAAATTCTGATTCTTCAACGTAGCTTAGAGTATAAATTAAAAACTCAATTTTAATCCTATTTAAATTAATTGGTACTTAATAGAAAATTGGATTAAATGTAGCTTCTAAATTCAGTTTATTCATCTGTAATTTTAATTTATAATCACAGGAAATCAAACGTCAGCCTAATATAGTACCTGAGGAATTTGAAAAAGAAAATTCGAAATGATTACTGTTAGAAAAAACTGGATTCTAACAAGGGGCATTTCGAATATGGCACCCAGATGAGTCTACAGATATATATATATATATATTAGTGCCAAAAATTGAAACATAATCCAAAAGTGGGAGGGGAGAGAGAGAGAGAGAGATGACATATAAAATTCATAGGAAAAAATGGTGGCCAGAGTATTACCTTTACAATAATGACGTTAAATGTTATTGGATTAAACTCTTCAATCAAAAGATATAGAATGGCATAATGGATTAAAAAAAACAGGATGAAACAAGACACAACAAAATAGGATCCATCTATACACTTTCTACAAGAGACTCACTTTAGACCCAAGGGCAGAAATAGCTTGAAAGTGAAAGGCCAGAAAAGGATATTTCATGCAAACAACAACCAGAAAATAGTGGAGTAGCTACAGTAATATCAGACAAATTAGATTTCAAATGTGAAACAATTAAAAGAGACAAAGAAGGACACTATGCATTAATAAAAAGGACTGTTCATCACGAAAAATAACAAACAGAAATATTTATGCACCAAGCCAGAGTGCCCCAAAATACATGAGACATATACAGACAACACTGAAGTGAGAAGTATACGTCTTTACAATAATAGTTGGAGACTTCAATACACCACTCTCATCAGACAGAGTTTCAATAAGGAAACAGAAATCTTGAATAATATGATAAATAAATTAGACTTAACAGACATTTACAGGACATTGCACCCCACAACATCAGGATGCACATTTTTCTCAAGTGCTCATGGATCACTCTATAGTAAAGATGCATGTTGGGTCACAAAGCAGGTCTCAATAAATTTTAAAATATTGAAGTCATGCAAAACACTTTCTCAGACCATAATGGAATGCAGGTGGAGGAGGGCTGGAAAATTCACAAAAACATTTAGGTTAAAAAACACACTCTTAAACAACCAGTGGGTCAGGGAAGTAATTACAAGAGAAATCAGTAAATATCTCGAGGCAAATGAAAATAAGAACATAACAAAACAAAACTTATGGGGTGCAGCAAAAGCAGTGCTGAGAGGGAAATTTATTCCTTAAATGCCTATATTAAAAAAGAAGAAAGAGTCAAAGTGGGTAAATTAACAGATCACCTGGAGGCAGTAGGAAAAGAACATCAAACCTCAAAGCAAACAGAAGGAGAGAAATAACAGAGTAGAGCAGATATAAATGAAATTGAGAACATGAAAACAATAGAATCAACAAAACCAGAAGTTGGTCTTTGAAAAAATCAATAAAACAGAGACCCTTAGGTAGGCCGACAAAGGAAAAAGAGAGAGGATGGAAACAAATAAAATCAGAAATGAATGGGGGGACATAACTACTGACCCCACAGAAATAAATGAGAAAATGAGAAGTTACTAAGAGCAACTATATTCTACAAACCACACAACAAATCCAAAATGGACAACTTCCTAGAAAAGCAGGAACTAACGTTGGCTTGAGAAGAAATAGAAGACCTCAACAAACCAATCAAAAGTAAAGAGATCGTGGGCAGTGCAATGGTGGCTCAGTGGCAGAATTCTCGCCTGCCATGCCAGAGACCTGGGTTTCATTCCCAGAGCCTGCCCATGCAAAAAAAAAAAAAGAAGACAGAGATTGAATCAGTCGTCAGAAAACTCAAAAAAGAAATCCAGAACAAGGCGGTTTCACATGTGAATTCTACCAAGTATTCAAGAAAGAATTAGTGCCAATCCTGCTCAAACGCTTCAGAAAAGTTTAAGAGGAGGGAAAAGTACCTAAATGATTCTGTGACGCTAAGATCACCCTAATACAAAGCCAGACAAAGGTACAAGAAAAAGAAATTGCAGACCAATCACTTTAATGAACAAAGAGGCAAAAATCCTCAAGAAAATGCTTGCAAACAGAATCCAGCAGCACATTAAAATAAGTATACACCATAACAAGTGGGTTTTATTCCAGGTATGCAAGGTTGGTTCAACATAAGAAAATCAATTAATATAATAGACCACATGAATAAATCAAAGAGGAAAAACCACATGATCATCTTGATTCATGCAGAAAAGGCATATGACAAAATTCAGCATCCTTTCTGGATAAAAACACTACAAAGGATAGAAATAAAAGGAAACTTCTTCAACATGACAAAGGGTGTATATGAAAAGCCAACAGCTAACATAATTCTCAATGGGGAAATGCTGAAAGCTTTCTCTCTAAGATTAGGAACAAGATAAGGATGCCCACTGTCATTATTGTTATTCAATGTTGTGCTGGAAGTACTCGCTAGAACATTAGGCAAGAAAAAAAAATAAAAGGCATCCGAATTGGAAAAGAACTTGTGAAGAATTTTCATTCTTTGCAGATGACATGATCGGATATGTAGAAAATCCCCCAAATCTATAGCAAAGATACAAGAGCAAATAAATGAGTACAGCAAAGTGGTAGGATACAAGATCAACATGCAAATATCAGGAGTGTTTCTATGCACTAGTAATAAGCAAGCTGATGAGAAAATCAAGAAAACAGTCCGTTTACAATGGCAAGCAAAAGTATCAAATATTCAGGAATAAATTTAACCAAGGACATGATACCTAAACACTGAAAACTACAAGACATTGCTTAAAAGGAATGAAGGAAGACCTAAATAAATGGAAGGACAAACTGTGTTAATGGACTGGAAGACTGAATAGTAAAGATGTCAATACTACCCAAATTGATTTATAGATTCTATGCAATACCAAATAAAATCCCAACAGCCTACTTTGCAAAAATAGAAAAACCAATCATCAAATTTATTGTAATGGCACAGTGCCCCAAATAGCAAAACATATCTTGAGAAAGAAAAATGAATTGGCTGGTCTCACACTACCTGTCTTTAAAGCATATTACAAAACTACAGTGGTCAAAATAGCATGGTACTGGCATAAAGATAGATATACTGAACAATGGAATGGAATTGAGTGTTCAAAAATAAACCCTCTCTTCCATGAACAATTTTTTTTGGTAAGGCAGCTAAGTCCACTCAACTGGGATACAGAAGCCTCTTCACCAAATGGTGCTTGGAGAACTGGATATCCATAACCAAAAGAAAGAAATAGGACCCCTATCTCACAGTTTATACAAAAATTAACTCAAAATGGCTCAAAGATCTAAGCATTAGAGCTCAGACCATAAAACCTTTAGAATAAAATGTAAGGAAATATCTTTAAGATCTTGTGTTAGGTGGTGATTTCTTAGACCTTATTCCTAATGTGCCAACAATGAAAGAAGAAATAGATAAATGGGATCTCTTAAAAATTGAATACTTTTGTGTGTCAAAGGACTTTGCCAGGAAAGTAAAAAGGCAGCTGACACAATATGAGACAATACTTGGAAACCACATATCAGATAAGGGTTTAATATCCAGAATATATAAACAGATCGTATAACTCAACAATATAGGGACAAACAACCCAATTGAAAAATGGGCAAAAGACATGGATAAACACTTTTCTAAAGAGGAAATACAAGTGGCTCAAAAGCACATGAAAAGATGCTCAACTTCACTAGCTATTCAGGAAATGCAGATCAAAACCACAATGATCTCACCCCATACCTACTACAATGGCCATTATGAAAATAAACGGAAAGCTACACGTGTGGGAGCGAATACGGGGAAATAGATACACTTACTTACTGTTGGTAGAAATGTAGAATGGTGTAGCTGCTCTGGAAGGCAGTTTGGTGGTTCCTCAGGAAGCTAAGTATAGAATTCACATATGATCCAGCAATCCTATTACTAGGTATATACTTGGAAGAACTGAAAGCAGGGCCACGAACAGACATTTGCACACCGATGATTACAGTGGCATTATTCATGATGGCCAACAGATGGAAACATCCCAACATTAACAGCAATGAGTGGAAACACAAACTGTGGTGTATGCATACAATGGAATGTTGTGTATCTTTAAGAGGGCGTCAAGTCACCAAGCATGGAACAGCATGGATGAAATTTGAGGACATTATGTTGAGTGAAATAAGCCAGAAAAAAAAGGGCAAGTGCTGTATGGTTTCACTAATATGAACTACCTGTAATGAGCAAACTCTGAAAGGCAGATACTAGGCAATCGATGATTAAGGAGTACAGAATGTTCAATGAGGCCCATTATCATGGTTCCTAGATTGTAAACTCTTCAGCAATCACATTTATTCCAGAGTTTTAACTGTTATTTCTAACTTCTGAGATGCTGTTCTCTTTGGGTATAACCTGGTAGTTCCCTGGAACTTTAAGTACCTGTATAACACTTGAGATGCAGAGTTAGAGTTCTGCAGCTCTGAAAGTCAACATTACTCCGTATGGCAAAGATTAAGGAAGCTGAAAAGAAGATCAGACTTCAATTAGAGATATGAATGGCAAGAATCTGGTTAGGACTAACGTAAATCAGAATACAGGGTAAAGGATGATATGTCTGTATTTTTAAACACTAACTTCTATGTGAGACCAAAAGAAGAGATGTTTATTTTGTCCAAAATTTAAATTTTCTGTAACTGAGTTGTAACCGAGAAGTTAGAATTTAACAAACAACTATGCTCCTGAATCACTTATACAGATATTTCTTTTCAGTCTCCAGTGTATTAAGGCAGCTAGAAGGAAATACTTGAAATAGTTGAAATGTAATCTGGTAGCCTTAATCTTTGATAATGACTGTATAATTTTTTAGCTTTTATCATGTGACTATGTGTGCCAGTTTGAAACTATTAAGTACCCCAGAAAAATCATATTTTAATCCTGATCCAATTTTCTGGGGCCAGACCCTATTGTTTAGGGTGGGAAACCTTGATTGCATAGTTTCCATGGAGATGTGACATTCAGTTGTAGCTGTGACCTTTTGGTTAGATTACTTCCATGGAGATGTGACACACGAAATTGTGGGTGTGGTCTTTTGATTGGATGGAGATGTGATGTGACTCCACCCACTCGAGGCTGGTCTTGATTAGTTTACTAGAGTCCTTTAAAAGGGGAAACATTTTGGAGAAACCTCAGAAGCAGATGCTTGATGAACAGTTTCTTCAGAGCTGACAGAGACAGGGGTGCTTGGAGATGCTTGGAGTGCCAACAAAGAGAGCATGTCTCCCTCATTGAGATAATCCAATTAGTTGAAGGTTTTATGGAAAAAAGAGAGACATTCACTGCTTCTTCAGCCTGCAGGCCTCTCTGTGGAGTTCATCCAGACCCTTCATCAGAGCTGCCAGCTTCACAGCTTGTGGATTTTGGACTGTTTCATCCCCATCATTGTGTGAGACATCTTATGAATTTCATATTTACAGATCTCTCCTGTTGATTCTGTTTCTCTAGAGAGCCCTGACTAACACAGTTGGGTATATGCGGAAAAATACCCCTTCATAAACTATAGGTAATAGTTATAGTACTACTTTAATGATATTTCATCAATTGTAACAAGTGTAACGATGATGAAAAAAATAGAATTACAAAAAAAGTGTTATCATCAATTGTAACAAAGTTTCTAGACTAACGCAAGTGTTGGTGTTGGGGTGCTCTGTGGGAATCCTGTATTTTATGCATGATTGTTTTGTAAGCCCACAACTTCTCTAATAAAAAAATGTAAAAACAATGTTTATAATAAATGCTGTTGATGTGGAAATCACACTAGTCAAGAATCCATTCATAAGATTTCTGTGGGAAATCCCTTTGAAAAAGTAAAGAATACTGTGTTTCATAAATATTTTCATTTTTATCTCTGCTGTAAATTCACACAATTCTCTTAAAGGGTGGTACTAGGTTAACAGATTGTGTGCTCAGCACTATGTACTGCCGTCAGACTAAGCTCTTAGCATGCAGACTTCCAGACAGACTGTTTATTCTATCAATCCCTACTCTCCCTTTTTAAAGTGGAGACTTCCATCTGGAGCCCTTCACTCTCCCACTCCAAGCAGTCCTGTTGCTATCTAGACTAACTGTAAGTCATCATCCTCCAACTTCTCCACACTCCTTTTCACCCTCCTGCCCCTTCAAGATTGGTTTAGTCCTCTTTTGGGCATTAACCCATCTTTAAATAGTTTCCCCAAATGACTCCTTGGTATGTGAACTCCTTGATATAGTGCATCTCTGAAAATATCCTTAATCTGCCTGTGCCATTGATGACTATTTTGCAATGGCTTGGAAGTCCAGGTTCAAAATCTCTCATTTTCAGAGCTTTCCTGAAGTTGCTTGACTGTCCTCAAGCAAATACTGTTAGTAGGTTTTTGTCCATGTGTCCCCTTAAGTTATATTCTATATGTCTACAGATACATGCCTGTGAGATGTGTGCCTGAGAGTATTTATAAATAATAGCTTTCTTGATATTGTCTTTTATTCACTTAGTCATAGATCTTGCAAATCACTTCAAATTAACACTTGAAGAGTTGCCTCATTCTTATTAATAACTCCATAGCATTATATTGTATAGCTATTCCATAATTTATTTACTTAATGAGGCTTCTCTTATTCACTTGGTTTGTCAATTTTTTACTCTTACAAATAATGCTATAATATATATATATATTATATATATTTCCACAGGGTAAATTCCTAGAAATGGAATTATTTGATGAATATTATATAATTTTAAAGTTATTTTGTCTAGAAATATTCCTGATTGTTTACATTATTATATGCAACCTTTTTTGTGTGAAATAACTTTCCTTGTCTCTAATTCTTCTCTCACTGATAGATTACAACTTCAGCTTGACTTTTGTTTTTCTCTGTCTATCGTGCCTTTGCTTAGGTAGAGGCAGAGAGCTCAGAGTTTTAACTCTTATATAGGCCCCTCAATATTACTCTCTGTTCAGTTTTTCAGAAACATTCCACTTATGTCATCATCCTGGATGTTTAATGCCTCACTCTAACCAGGAATAAACGCCAGGCAACTGATATGTGTATATTGTGCTGGACACAGAAGTAACTTCCTTCAGGTTTGGATAATAACTGAATCTGGGATAGGCCTTACTTAAAGGCAACAATTTGGAGTAGGTTTTTCTCAGACTTTGACTCACAGACTTATAGCATTAAATCTTTCATATTCTTAATACCTATAATTCCATTCACATCTATCATTTTGGCCAATGTCATAACCTTGAACTTGACCCCACTCCACTGAGTTAGTAATCCCCCCTTTTGGGCAGTGTCCATCATACCTCCCTTGGATCTACACCCCCCATCTTGAGCCCCTCTCGTGATCATACAAAGAACCTCTCTGGGAAGACGGTTGAGTAAATTGGTTGGGGCTGGATTGGTTAAGTATTTGCATAGAGTAGCTAAAATGGCATGGGCTCATTAACAGGAAATAACCACATTTTGTTCACAGAAGAGATAGATCCCATTTGCAAATCAGGAAGCCAACTCTGAGAATAAGAATAAGTTAGAGGTCAAGAGCCTGAGACTAAGTCTAGAGATCAGGAGCTGGTCACCATCAAGAAAAGAGCTTAAGGGAAGGAGCAAGGGAAAGAGCGATGATATACCAATCAGGTCATAGTCAAGGAGTGTGTGGGGTTGGATCAGCTTTTATTAAGCACACACTGTTCAGGAATAGGTTCTGCTCTCTGTAGCGGCTCTAGAAAAGATTGACCTTAAGGTTCTTGAGATTAAACTTTAAGTTTGAAAGGCTAATTCTCTGGTGGATATGACCTGTTCACTGCCCCGCAGCAAGGATCACTGCTGGGATGTATCCTCCCCTGACCCCGAAGGGTTATTCATTACTTCTCAGCCTGTCCACATGTTGTGATCTGCTTCCTGCATTTTAGGATAACAGATACTCCAACTATGATAAAGTTCCCTGCACTCTCGGGGAACGTTCCCTCTGATAATCAAACTTTCTGTAACAGGGCTCAGTTTCTAGGACAGAAAGAGTAGGTTCAAGTTGTCATGGAGGTGTAAAGGGCACAATTGTCATCTTCAGTTCATCCTTTGGTGCCACTCCTTTTGTTTATTATTTCTTCAAATATTCTTTCTACCTTTTTCTCTCCCTCCTCTCCTTCTGCTAGTCCCATTATGTGCATGTTGTCATGCACGTTTTTGAGTGTTCATTTTCCTTCATTATTTTTTCTTTCTTTTCCTCATACAGGATAATCTCAAGTGACCCATTTTCAAGTTCAATGATTCTTTCATCTGGTTAAATCAGATGTTGAGCCACTTTAGTGATTTTTTTCACTTGAGTTATTCTAATTTTATCCTCCAGAATTTGTATTTGGTTTCTTCATATAATCTGTATAATGAAAATTTCCTCAGACTCAAAGGATGAAGATTCTGATGCAGGCCTAACCCAAAATGAAGTGTGCTGACTCCTTCCAATTCAGGTGCAAATGACTTCTGTCCACCTCCCTCTTCCTTACCTTTAGCAGGATCCGGAGATTCCCCTGCACCTACTACAATCCCCAAACATGTATTCATGGCCTTCTTGTAATAGCCAAAAGGATTCTTTCTCATAAGGAGATATTAGATTACCCATGAACTTTATCACCTAGAGGAAGGGTTCAGCCTGTGGAGTGACAGTTTAGGGGACATGGTAACTCCCAGTGGGTTGTTCAGTCTCCAAGCAGGGCTTAGGTCAATCCAAGTGAAATAAAGAAAAGGTGAAGACAGCATGGGCTCTCTCTAAAACACTAGTTTATATAAATAAGAATTTCATCTTGCAGTTTACCGCAGGCTCCACAAAGCAACCTGATATGCTGCAAAAGCACTCCCATGTACATCACACTTCCTGGTACAGTTGCTTGTATTATAGTTTGAATCATCTGGAAAAGTTTCTTCCCCTATAGGGCTGGATACCTTACACATAAATAAAAACCCAATAAACTACTCCAAGTCAGTCAGCTTGCCAGCCCAGTCCATTAATTGTGAAATAATTCACAAGCCAATAAAAATGCATGTGTCCTAGTTTGCTCGGTGCCGGAATGCAATATGTGAGAAACAGAGCGGCTTTTAAAAGGGAGAATTTAATAAGTTGGTAGTTTACAGTTCTAAGGCCAAAAAAATGCCCCAATTAAAGCAAGTATATAGCTATGTTCAATCTCAGGCATCCGGGGAAAGATACCTTGCTTCAAGAAGGCCGATGAAGTTCAGGGCTTCTCTCTCAGCTGGAAGAACACATGGCGATCACAGTGTCATCTGCTAGCTTCTTCTCCTGGCTTCCTGTTTCATGAAACTCCCCGGGAGGCATGTTCCTTCTTCATCTCCAAAGGTCACTGGCTGGTCGACGCTCTGCTTCTCGTGGCTATGTCATTCTGCTCTGCTCTCTGAATTTTTTTCATTCTCCACAATGTTTCCTCTTTTATAGGACTCCAGAAACTTATCAAGACCCACCAAATGGGTGGAGACATGTCGTCACCTAATCCAGCTTAACAACCACTCTTGATTAAATCACCTCTCTACGGAGACCATCTGATTACAGTTTCAAACATACAGTATTGAATAGGGATTATTCTGCTTTTATGAAATGGGATTTTGATTAAAACATGGCTTTTCTAGGGGACATACATCCTTTCAAACCAGATGAGCATGTAAAAGAACAAATCAGCACATTGCATGGTAAGAGTCAGCATTCTAGTCTTCCTTTTCAAAGCTCTCTTCCTTAAATTCTCATGCAGTACATATAAAGTTTATTTCAAAATAATCCTGAGGTGGCAGAAAGGAGGAGGGAGCAGAGATCAAACATGATTGACCATGAGTTGATAATTGTTGTAGATAGCCAATCGGAACATAACCTTTCTTTGTATTATTTTTCAACTTTCATGGTAAAAATAGATTAGAGCCACAAGGAAAACTTCATACCTGGACGTATGCAGCACAGAAGGGGAAGGAGACAAGGATGACGTGGGGCCCCTGTTGGGAAAGTGGGCAGAGGGACAGTGGTGCCACCAAGCAGAGTGTGGAGAGGGGAAGAGCAGAGTAGGGGTGGGCTCAGGTGAGCTCTTCCTGCCTTGAAGTCTCCCTGGAGGCGTTGGATGCTCAGCGTTGGATGCTCAAGCTGCAGCCTGAGGAAGACCAGGGACAGGTGCTGCACAGGCTCGCTGGAGACAGAAGCCATTTCAGACTGGAAGGGGGCTTGGCACTTGGGGAATGGAGTGATACAGACCACGAGGTGGCCAGGACACCTGGCAGTGCAGGAAGGACCAGTCAGGGACTGCAGGTGGCACCTGGGAAGCCCTACAGGACAGTGCTGCTGAGTGGGCTACAGGTCAGGGCCCTTCTGCAAATGCTTTGATACTAGTCTGTGACCTGGTAAGTGCCAACTTTCTAAATATGCATTTAGAAGTGTTTATAGCTATGTGACAGAGCAATGTTATGACTGTTAGATCATATAATGAAGAAATGAGGCCCATTTCATTTCTCCTAGAACTTCAGTTAAAAGTAGTTTACTAGAGTATTGTTTTATGATGGAGCAGAAATTGCACAGCTGAGTTCTTTGCCACAGCTATTTATCCCAGAAGTAGAACTCTCAGGTCTGGCCAAAGGGAATTTGAGACAGGCACTGTGTAACACCTTAGGCACAGAAGGAGCCAGGCAAAGGCAGAACTGTGAATATGAAGGAATATCATTCCAGTGACTGGGTCACTAATCAGCTGACTTTGAGGTCCTCAAAAGGTAGAATATCCTGGGTGGGCCTGACCTAATCAGAAGAGCCTTTCCATGAAGGCAGAGCTCATCTCTGAGATACCTGCTCCTGCTGGCCTGGAAGAAAGGAAGCCAGTTCTGTTGTCAACTGCCTGTGGGGCCACTTGGCTAGGAATTAAGGGCTGCCCCTAGGAGCTGGGAATGACCCTGTTGACAGTAGGTAGAACATAGGGACCTCAGTCTTAGAGCCACAAGGAAATGAATTCTACCAGCATGCAGTGAGCTTAGAAGAGGGCCCTGAGCCTGAGAGGAGACTCTCAACCGCAACCGATGCCTTGATTTCAGCCTGGTGTTGACCAGGGCAGAGGACCCACCTTATTGGTTCCTGCACTACTGACCCTCATCCTTCTTGTCCTCGGCATGGCCTTTTTCCTCCCAGGCCCCAGTTCAGAAGCAAAACCCTTGGTCCAGGACATTTGAGCAGCTTTGCAATAATGGAGTGAATTTGCACAACTCTCCCCTTGATCCATGGAACCCAGAAGTCTTTCATGCGAGGATGCTGTTGGGAAGTGGCCAGGTAGCGAGGAAAGAATTTTGCTTTTCCACAGTGGCATCTATCCCCTGCACCCCCCTGGGATACTACTGGCCCCACGGAATTTGCAGAGTTCTGGCGAATTGCTCTTGTGAAGGGATCATTGTTCCTCAGCTTCCCCCTGGTGCTGCAGAGCTTTCACCAGCTGCTTCTGTGTTTATCTAATACCCTGAGGCAGACGTCAAAGGACACAGACCATCGAAAGAGTCCAATCCCCACTCATACTCGGCATCGTGAGCCAAAATCTAGCATGAATGCCCGTGATCTCCTCAGATGTATCTCAAACTCTTAAAACCTCCCTGGACAGCAGAAAGTTTTCCCTTCTACTGATCAGTAGCCATAAATTGCTGATAATAACCCACCCTGGCTAATCTCACCTGCATAAGACCCAGTACCTGCTTTCCCAGCAGAGCAATGCATATTGCATTCAGGGATATCATCCACAGGACTGTCTCATTCTGGCCGTTAAAGGTATTGAAAAAAACCCGTGAATATTCCAATCTTGTCGGCTTTCTTCCTTCTTCCTTCTTCCTTCTTCCTTCTTCCTTCTTCCTTCTTCCTTCTTCCTCACTTCCACCACTGGAGACACGCAGGGATTGTGAGCTTTGGAAATGCTCACCGCAGTTCTTTAACCTAAATCTTTCCTCTCCAGCAAATCAAGCCCCAAAAGCCCTGAGTCACTTCAGATTATAGGGTCCTTCTCCCCTGATCCACGCCCACAGCCCATTGATGCGGAGAAAAAACCTTGGTACTAGCTGGAAGGCTTCTTCCCAGCCTGGCCTTCTACTCAGAAGGTTCTGGGAGTCCGGAGGCGAAGCTACCAGGACTCAGAGGTTTGGATTTCCCAGAGTGAAGCCCAGGAGGGAAGAAGGGCCGGGTTGGTTTCCTTCCCTCCTCAGCCCCATCTGCTGGTAGATTGCTGCATTGCAGATGTGCGCGGAGAGCCCAGTTAAATGTGGAGTGCCAGCCTGCTGCTGAAAACAGGGTGTGGGGACTGGACCGAGGCGTCCATTCCCGCAGTCCCGGTGAGGACTCCACACGGCCTCCAAGCACCCCTGCTCCTTATTTGACTCAGGCCAGTGGGCCCAAGACAAGGGCTGCATCCAGCACCCCCAGCCTCAGTGGGAGGGATTCTGGCATCAGGAATCAAGAAACTAAGGCTTTCCATGGAAGGGGATTCTGCTGTAGCCACTATGTCCTAAAGAGGTCTTTAGAAGGAACAGGGATGACACGTTTGTTGTCGGTGGTAACTGTCTTGCCGTCCTAGACCTCTTTGCATTAGGTTGCCACACCCAGCAAAGACACTTTCTATCAAGGACTGGACCCCAGCTCTGGGGTTGTTGAGTAAGGAAGCAAGTCATGGATTTGGGTGCAGGGACGTGAGACAGGGGCCCTGCTCGGAACACCAGGGATAAGGCTGGGACTTGGTCTGGGGAGTAAATCATGAGCCTAGCCTCTGGGACCAGAGGAGGATATGTCACAGGGTGGAGCTGACAAGAGAAATGCAGAAATCACTGGACTGAGAGTCAAGCAACCTGGATTCCAACCTTTGCTCTCCCACTGGCTAGTTGTCTGACACCAGCATGTCATGGTGGGCCTTGTTTAGACCATTTGTAAAATGGAGGAGTAAGGCACTGGGTTCCATCTCTAGAGCCTCAGGCTACCACGGAGCTGGATGACTGACACTCGAATGCGCACTGGAATCACCGGGGAATCTGGTCAGATGCAGGTTCTGATTGGGTAGGTCTGGAGTGCGGGCTCGCGGGCTCGAGGTCTGCATTTCTAAAAACCTCCGAGGGGAAGCTGAGGCTGCTGGACCTCCCTCGGCGCCGCAGCAAAAGGAGCCGAAAAGGAGCAGACACGTAGCTCAGGGCCGCCCTCTGCTGGCCGGCAGCGAAGGCAACGAGCAGGACCAGCCCCGCCCCGAACACCCCGGCTCCCCCCAGAGCCGCTCTCCTCTGGTTTGTTTTACACGTAGGCGTTTCCATGTAAGATTTCACGGGGAAAATCCTGCTTTATAAAACAGCTTGAATATTATTGGATTAGAGACCTTCCTGCGCGGGGGTAGGGGGGGTGGGGATACTTTAACCAATTTTTATTATCGAAAACTTCACACACACACACACACACACACACACACACACACACACACACACGACGTGGGAAAGAAAAGTACAACTCCTCACGTACCCACTACCCAGCTTCCACAGGTGTCAACCCCCTTCGTCCATCTCCTTTCATATCCAGCCGATAGGAACTTGGAAAACAAAACCTGAACGTAAGGATGACGTCTGGTTTCTGGAATTCTGTAGTTGCGGATTCTCCCGGCTCCAAACGAGCTGGGCTCGGAGCCTCGCGGGGCCGGGAGGAGCCTCCCCGGGGGCATCCACGGGCCGCGCTCTGGAAGTCGGCAGGACGCAGGGCCAGGGAACGGCAGGGACGCAGGGACCAGGTCGCGGCCGGGGCTCGAGCGGGGCAGGAAGGCGGCCGAGCCCTGCGCTCTTTTCCTCCCAGGGGAACGAGTGAGGAGCGCGCGCCCGAGGGCCTTGCTCTGGGGGCCGCAGGAGCCTAAAGGCCAGCAGACGGGAGCCCAGCACCGCAGCGCGAGGTCCTGGGCCCGGGGGGAGGGGGCTCGCTGTGGGGCTGAGCCGCGCCACAACCGTGGCTGATTGAGACCCTGCAAGGCATGGGAAGGCCGAGGCCCAAATTACCCGAAAAAAAGTCGAGGGATAGAATTCCCTCGATTTCGCATTTCCTTCCCTCCCTTTCTCTTCCCGCCTCGCGTCTGCTGCCCCTCTCCGCAAGACAGGTGGCAAATAGCTGAAGGAGATGCGCAGGGCGCGAGGAGCGGCGGGCGCCTGCCCCCCTGGAGAAGCGCTCTCCGCGCCTCGCCCTGCTGTGCTTGGCTTTGGGACCACAGCGGCTGCCTCCCGGGCGCCAGGCACGTGCCTGTCGCCTTCCAACTCCGCGGCAGGGGGAACGTGGGGGTCGGGTCCCTGCCCTGAGGCGGAGGCGCAAGGAAGTGATGTCCCCACGCGGTCTTCTTGAGCGCAGGAGCTGTGGGGCTGAACCACAAAGCTGTTGCCCTTTACCCAGCCACCAGGCTGCTTTTTGGGTTCCCTGAGACGGAGGAACTCAGCCCGCCCAGTCACTAATAAGGCCAGTGTTAGTAATAAAAACGGGTCCCTGTCCCCCGGCCACTCCCACGGGCCAGGTGTCGGGCTGAATGCTCACCCTTTCCCGCCATTATTTCAGTGATTCATCACAGAACCCTGTGGACATTTTGTTTTGAAAATGAAGAAAGTGAAGCGGAGAAAGTGAGGGACTTAGTCATCCAGGCCTTAGCCGGCAGAGCCAGGACTCCAAGCCAGCGGGTGCCGCCTGCGGAAGCCTGCTCTGCGGCATTGCGCCTGGTTTAATCCATGGGCCCCACAGTCGCCCATATGTAACGCTGTTCTGAAAAGAGCCTCGGGATTTGCTGGGGTGCTCTGTCCTCCAGTCGTATTTGCGGAGTACCATTGACATGAGGGGGGGGTGCAGTAGGAAGCACATAACTGGCTCATGGGTCCTTATTTGCTTGAGGTCTTGCATAACTTGTGAAAGGCGATGTATCTTGTCCTCAGGGCTTATTTCATTGACCGACAGCTAGCTTTGTCCAAGCTGGTGAATGCGCTTTACTCCAGCGCCAGTCTGGGCTGTGCCAACGAGAAGCGCGCCACCTGCTGCCACTTCTGGGAACTACATCAGAAAGCCCCAGGAGAGTGTAGCTCAGCCCTTCAGTGTGAGACGCTCACCAGCGCTGCAGCTTCTGATAACCCGGGAGGCCTTGGGGCGGGGATGGGACCGTGGGGGGGGGGGGGTGCGTGTCTGTGTGGCGCCGTCTGCTCAAATCCTTTGCCCGGTTTTTAATTGGGTTGTCTTCTTGTTGAGTTGTAAGAGTTCTTTATCTGTTCTGGATACTAGATATTTTTCAGATACACGATTTACAAATATTTGCCCTATTCTGTAGGTTGTCTTTACACTTTCGTGGTAGTGCCCAAACAAAAGTTTTGAATTTTGATGAAGTCCAACTTATCCGTTGTTTCTTTTGTTGCTGTGCTTCTGGAGTCATATCTAAGAATTCACTGCCAAATCCAAGGTCGCAAAGACTTACCCCTGTTTCCGTCTAAGCATTTCATAGTTTTAGATCCTCCATCTTTGATTCACTTTGAGTTAATTTCTGAATATGATATGAGGCAGGGGGCCGGTGTAGTTCTTGTTTATGTGTATGTCCAGTTGTCCCGGCTCCACTGTTGAAGAGACTATTTTTTTCTTTCATTGAATGGTCTTGGCACCCTTGTTGAAAATCAGTTGGCCATATGTGAGATTATTTTTTGACTCTCAATTCTATTCCATTTATTTGTGTGCCTGTCCTTATGCTAGCACCATACTACTTTGATTATGCAGGTTTGGAGAATGTTTTGACAGGGAGGTGTGAGTCTTCCAATTTTTTTTTCTCAAGTTTTCGCTATTTGCTCTTCTTGAAATTGCATATGAATTTTAGGATCACCTTTTCCATCTCTGCAACAACAAAAAAGGACATTGGAATTTTGTCAGGGATTGCATTCACTGAATCTGTAGCTTGATTTGGATCATATTGCCATCTTACCAGTCTTCTATTTCATGTACATGGAATAGCTTTCCATTTATTTAGGACTTCTTTACATATTTTCATCCATGCTTTGTAGTTTTCATTGTATAAGTCTTGCACCTCCTTGCTTAAATTTATTCCTAAGTATTTTACCTTTTGATGCTATTGTAAATGAGATTATTTTCACAGTTTCATTTTCAGATTGTTCATTGCTGGTGTATGGAAATATACCTAATTTTGCAGGTTGATCTTGTATCCTGCAGATTTGCTGAATCAGCTCTAATCGTTTTTAGGTTTTTTTTTTGGTGAATTCTTTAGGATTTTCTATTCATATGATCATGTCATCTGTTGTGCTGGTTTGAAATGATGTATAGACCCTAGAAAAACCATGTTTTAATCCTAATCCCATTTTGTAAAGGCAGCTGCTTCTTCTAGTCCCTATTCAGCATTGTATGTTTGAAACTGTAATCAGATCATCTCCCAGGAGATGTGATTTAATCAAGAGTGGTTGTTAAACTGGATTAGTTGATGATATGTCTCCACCCATTTGGGTGGGTCTTGAGAAGTTTCTGGAGTTCTATAAAAGAAGAAACATTTTGGAGAATGAGAGATTCGGAGAGAGTAGAGAATGCTGCAACACCACGAAGCAGAGAGTCCACGAGCCAGAGACCTTTAGAGATAAAGAAGGAAAATGCCTCCCGGGGAGTTTCATGAAACCGGAAGACAGAAGAGAAAGCTAGCAGATGATGCCGTGTTCGCTATATGCCCTTCCAGCTGAGAGAGAAGCCCTGACTGTGTTTGCCATGTGCCTTCTCACTTGAGAGAGAAATGCTAAACTTTATCGACCTTCTTGAACCAAGGTATCTTTCCCTGGATGGGTCCCTTTGATTGGACATTTCTATAGACTTGTTTTAATTGGGACATTTTCTCAGCCTTAGAACTGTAAACTAGCAACTTAATAAGTTCCCCTTTTTAAAAGCCATTCTGTTTCTGGTATTTTGCATTCTGGCAGCTAGAAAACTAGAACATCTGTGAATAGGGATAATTTTACTTCTTCTTTTGGTATTTGGATGCCTTTTGTTTCTTTTTCTTGCCTACTTGCTCTGGCTAGAACATTGAATGGAAGTGATAAAAGCAAGCATCCTTGTCCAGTGCTAATCTTAGGAGGAAAGCATTCCATCTTTCACCACTGAGTGTGATGTTAGCTGTAGGATTTTTAAAAAACACCTTTTAGGAGGTTGAGGAAGTTCTCTTCTGTATAAGTTTCCTAGGGTTGCCATAACAAAGGATCAAAACACTTATGTGGCTTAAAACAGCCGAAATTTATGGTCTCACAGTTCTGGAAGCAGAAGTCTGAAATCAAGGTGTTAGCAGGGCCATGCTCCCTCTGAAACATGTAGGGGAGAATGCTTTCTTGTCTCTTCCAGACTTTGATGTTTTCTGGAAACGCGTTGTGAGCCTTAACTTATAGATCCATCACTACAATCTCTCCCTGTCTTCAAGTGGCCTTCTTTGCTGTTGTCTGCATCTTCTTCTTATAAGTACTCTGGTCATTGGAGTAGAGCCCACTCTAACTCAGTATGGCCTCATCTTAACTTGAATACATCTACAAAGACCCTATTTCCAAATTAGGGGGCATTTGCAGGGAATTGGATTTAGGACTAAAGCATATCCGTTGGAGGATGCAACTAAACTCATTCCACATTCTGTGGAGTCCCAGGGCCCGGGTCCCACCTCCATATTGAGAATAAGTCATTGCACGGAGCCACCTACGATGACCAGGACATAAAGGTCATCACACTTCCCGGGGCAGGGGGAGGGCAGAATGTTCCAATGGAATTGTAAACAAAATGTTGAAACTCCCCTCCCTTGATCACTGTTGATAATAAACCGCCAGACCTCTGTGTCACAAGACCCTGCTGAAACTCTGTTCTCTCATCCTTGTCCTAAATCCTTATAAGCTGTCCCTTGCACGCCCAGCCCCTCTGCAGAGCACTGACTTCCATTTTCCAGATGGCTGCCACTGGGAAGGATCTTCTGTTCTAAGTCCCAATGAAACCCATGCCTAACTCTTTGCTAGCGTGTTCTTTGGTCTTAGGGCTGCGCCCACCCGGCTCTTCAAAGACTGGGTTGGAACACCGTCTGTTCCAAGTTTGTTGAGTATTTCCATCATGACAGGGTGTTGGATGCAAGCCTTTCCTGCATCAATGGATACAATCATATGATGTTTCTTCTTTAGCCTATTGATATGGTACATTACCTTGACTTTCAAACTCTGAGCAAGCCTTGGTTGTGGCATGTAATTCTTTTTATAATACTATCTTGATTTGATTTGCCAATATTTTGTGGAGGATTTCTGCATCTATAAAATATATGTTGCACTGTAATTGTGTTGGTCTTGGTATTAGGGTGTTAATGTAATGTTGGCCCCATAGACTGGATTAGGAAAATTCTCAGAATTTTGGCAGTTTGTCAAGGAATTGGTCCATTTCATCTAAGTTTTCAAATTTGTGGGCACAGAGGTGTTTGTAGTACTCATTTTATCCTTTTAATGCCCATGGGATCAGTATTGATGCTCCCTGCTTCTTTTTTTTTTAAATTTTTTATTCATTTAATTTTTGCATGGGCAGGCACTGGGAATCGAACCTGGGTCTCTGGCATGGCAGGCAAACACTCTGCTTGCTGAGTCACCGTGGCCTGCCCCCTGCTTCATTTTTGATATTGGTAAGTTCTGTTTTCTCCCTCCTCCACCCCCCACCCCCTTCTTTGCCTAGCCTGGATAGAAGCTGATCATTTTGTTAATATTTTCAAAGAACCAGCTTTTGGTTTTGTTGATTTTCTCTATTGTTTTACCATATGCAATTTCATTGATTTCCACTCTAATTTTTTATTATATCTTTTCTCCTGCTTCCTTTAGTGCTAAACTGCTCCTGATTCTATAGATTTTTAACATGGTATCTTAGAATGATGATTGTAGATCTTTCTTCTTTTCCATCATATTCACTTAATACTATTCAATTTCCCCTGAGTATTCTTTTCACTGCATCCACAAATTTTGCTTACTTGTATTTTCAGTACAAATTAAAAAAAAATTCTCTCCAGACATTTTTCTTTGATCCATGTGGTTTATAGAAGTGTGTTATTTAATTTTCTAATATTTTGGCATTTGTCAGCTATCTTTCTGGTACTGATTTTCAGCTTTATTCCATTTTGGTCTGAGAACATACTTTGATTTTTATTTTCTTAAATTCGTTGAGGTGTGTTTTATGGTCCAGGATGTAATCTATCTTGGTGAGTTTTCCGTTTGAGTTTGAGGAGAATGTGTATTCTGCAGTTGTTTTATTGAGTATTCTATTCTCTAAATGTCAGTTAGATCATGTTGATTGATAAAGTCAGTGAGGTCAACTATCTCCTTACTGATTTCTGCCTGCTCAGTCTATCAGTTTGTGAAAAAGATGAGTGACAGTCTCCAACTATGATGATAGATTTGACTACTACTCCTTTCAGTTCCATCACTTTTTTTTATGATTTTTTTTATTAATTAAAAAAAATTAACAAAACATTTAGAAATCATTCCATTCTACATGTACAATCAGTAATTCTTAATATCATCACATAGTTGCATATTCATCATTTCTTAGTACATTTGCATCGATTTAGAAAAAGAAATAAAAAGACAACAGAATAAGAATTAAAATGATAATAGAGAGAAAAAAAAACCTATACCTCACATGCAGCTTCATTCAATGTTTTAACATAATTGCATTACAATTAGGTAGTATTCTGCTGTCCATTTCTGAGTTTTTATATCCAGTCCTGTTGCACAGTCTGTATCCCTTCAGCTCCAATTACCCCTTCTCTTTTTTTTTTTTTTAATTAACGGAAAAAAAGAAATTAACCCAAAATTTAGAAATCATGCCATTCTACATATGCAATCAGTAATTCTTAACATCATCACATAGATGCATGATCATCATTTCTTAGTACATTTGCATCGATTTAGGAAAAGAACTAGCAAAACAACAGAAAAAGATATAGAATGTTAATATAGAGAAAAAAATAAAAATAATAATAATAGGAAAAAAAAGACACAAACAAACAAACAAACAGACAAAAAAAACACTATAGCTCAGATGCAGCTTCTTTCAGTGTTTTAACATGATTACTTTACAATTAGGTATTATTGTGCTGTTCATTTTTGAGTTTTTGCATCTAGTCCTGTTGCACAGTCTGTATCCCTTCAGCTCCAATTGCCCATTGTCTTACCCTGTTTCTACCTCCTGCTGGACTCTGTTACCAATGACATATTCCAAATTTACTCTCGAATGTCCGTCACATCAGTGGGACCATACAGTATTTGTCCTTTAGTTTTTGGCTAGACTCACTCAGCATAATGTTCTCTAGGTCCATCCATGTTATTACATGCTTCATAAGTTTATCCTGTCTTAAAGCTGCATAATATTCCATCGTATGTATATACTACAGTTTGTTTAGCCACTCGTCTGTTGATGGAGATTTTGGCTGTTTCCATCTCTTTGCAATTGTAAATAACGCTGCTATAAACATTGGTGTGCAAATGTCCGTTTGTGTCTTTGCCCTTAATTCCTTTGAGTAGATTCCCAGCAATGGTATTGCTGGGTCGTATGGCAATTCTATATTTAGCTTTTTGAGGAACCGCCAAACTGCCTTCCACAGTAGTTGCACCATTTGACATTCCCACCAACAGTGGATAAGTGTGCCTCTTTCTCCACATCCTCTCCAGCACTTGTCATTTTCTGTTTTGTTGATAATGGCCATTCTGGTGTGTGTGAAATGATATCTCATTGTGGTTTTGATTTGCATTTCTCTAATGGCGAGGGACATTGAGCATCTCTTCATGTGCCTTTTGGCCATTTGTATTTCCTCTTCTGATAGGTGTCTGTTCAAGTCTTTTTCCCATTTTGTAATTGGGTTGGCTGTCTTTTTGTTGTTGAATTGAACAATCTCTTTATAAATTCTGGATACTAGACCTTTATCTGATATGTCATTTTCAAATATTGTCTCCCATTGTGAAGGCTGTCTTTCTACTTTCTTGATGAAGTTCTTTGATGCACAAAAGTGTTTAATTTTGAGGAGTTCCCATTTATTTATTTCCTTCTTCAGTGTTCTTGCTTTAGGTTTAAGGTCCATAAAACCACCTCCAGTTGTAAGATTCATAAGACATCTCCCAAAATTTTCCTCTAACTGTTTTATGGTCTTAGACCTAATGTTTAGATCTTTGATCCATTTTGAGTTAACTTTTGTATAGGGTGTGAGACATGGGTCTTCTTTCATTCTTTTGCATATGGATATCCAGTTCTCTAGGCACCATTTATTGAAGAGACTGTTCTGTCCCAGGTGAGTTGGCTTGACTGCCTTATCAAAGATCAAATGTCCATAGATGAGAGGGTCTATATCTGAGCACTCTATTCGATTCCATTGGTCGATATATCTATCTTTATGCCAATACCATGCTGTTTTGACCACTGTGGCTTCATAATATGCCTTAAAGTCAGGCAGCGCGAGACCTCCAGCTTCGTTTTTTTTCCTCAAGATGTTTTTAGCAATTCGGGGCACCCTGCCCTTCCAGATAAATTTGCTTATGGTTTTTCTATTTCTGAAAAATAAGTTGTTGGGATTTTGATTGGTATTGCATTGAATCTGTAAATCAATTTAGGTAGGATTGACATCTTAACTATATTTAGTCTTCCAATCCATGAACACGGTATGCCCTTCCATCTATTTAGGTCTTCTGTGATTTCTTTTAACAGTTTTTTGTAGTTTTCTTTATATAGGTTTTTTGTCGCTTTAGTTAAATTTATTCCTAGGTATTTTATTCTTTTAGTTGCAATTGTAAATGGGATTCGTTTCTTGATTTCCCCCTCAGCTTGTTCATTACTAGTGTATAGAAATGCTACAGATTTTTGAATGTTGATATTGTAACCTGCTACTTTGCTGTACTCATTTATTAGCTCTAGCAGTTTTGTTGTGGATTTTTCCGGGTTTTCAACGTATAGAATCATATCGTCTGCAAACAGTGATAGTTTTACTTCTTCCTTTCCAATTTTGATGCCTTGTATTTCTTTTTCTTGTCTAATTGCTCTGGCTAGAACCTCCAACACAATGTTGAATAATAGTGGTGATAGTGGACATCCTTGTCTTGTTCCTGATCTTAGGGGGAAAGTTTTCAATTTTTCCCCATTGAGGATGATATTAGCTGTGGGTTTTTCATATATTCCCTCTATCATTTTAAGGAAGTTCCCTTGTATTCCTATCTTTTGAAGTGTTTTCAACAGGAAAGGATGTTGAATCTTGTCAAATGCCTTCTCTGCATCAATTGAGATGATCATGTGATTTTTCTGCTTTGATTTGTTGATATGGTGTATTACATTAATTGATTTTCTTATGTTGAACCATCCTTGCATACCTGGGATGAATCCTACTTGGTCATGATGAATAATTCTTTTAATGTGTTGTTGGATACGATTTGCTAGAATTTTATTGAGGATTTTTGCGTCTATATTCATTAGAGAGATTGGTCTGTAGTTTTCTTTTTTTGTAATATCTTTGCCTGGTTTTGGTATGAGGGTGATGTTGGCTTCATAGAATGAATTAGGTAGTTTTCCCTCCACTTCGATTATTTTGAAGAGCTTGAGGAGAGTTGGTACTAATTCTTTCTGGAATGTTTGGTAGAATTCACATGTGAAGCCATCTGGTCCTGGACTTTTCATTTTAGGAAGCTTTTGAATGACTAATTCAATTTCTTTACTTGTGATTGGTTTCTTGAGGTCATCTATTTCTTCTTGAGTCAAAGTTGGTTGTTCATGTCTTTCCAGGAACCCATCCATTTCATCTAAATTGTTGTATTTATTAGCATAAAGTTGTTCGTAGTATCCTGTTATTACCTCCTTTATTTCTGTGAGGTCAGTAGTTATGTCTCCTCTTCCATTTCTGATCTTATTTATTTGCATCCTCTCTCTTCTTCTTTTTGTCAATCTTGATAAGGGCCCATCAATCTTATTGATTTTCTCATAGAACCAACTTCTGGTCTTATTGATTTTCTCTATTGTTTTCATGTTTTCAATTTCATTTATTTCTGCTCTGATCTTTGTTATTTCTTTCCTTTTGCTTGCTTTGGGATTAGTTTGCTGTTCTTTCTCCAGTTCTTCCAAGTGGACAGTTAATTCCTGCATTTTTGCCTTTTCTTCTTTTCTGATATATGCATTTAGGGCAATAAATTTCCCTCTTAGCACTGCCTTTGCTGCGTCCCATAAGTTTTGATATGTTGTGTTTTCATTTTCATTCGCCTCGAGGTATTTACTAATTTCTCTTGCAATTTCTTCTTTGACCCACTCGTTGTTTAAGAGTGTGTTGTTGAGCCTCCATGTATTTGTGAATTTTCTGGCACTCTGCCTATTATTGATTTCCAACTTCATTCCTTTATGGTCTGAGAAAGTGTTGTGTATGATTTCAATCTTTTTAAATTTGTTAAGACTTGCTATGTGACCCAGCATATGGTCTATCTTTGAGAATGATCCATGAGCACTTGAGAAAAAGGTGTATCCTGCTGTTGTGGGATGCAATGTCCTATAAATGTATGTTAAGTCTAGCTCATTTATAGTAATATTCAGATTCTCTATTTCTTTATTGATCCTCGTCTTGATGTTCTGTCCATTGATGAGAGTGGGGAATTGAAGTCTCCAACTATTTTGGTATTTGTGTCTATTTCCCTTTTCAGTGTTTGCAGTGTATTCCTCATGTATTTTGGGGCATTCTGGTTCGGTGCGTAAATATTTATGATTCTTATGTCTTCTTGTTTAATTGTTCCTTTTATTAGTATATAGTGTCCTTCTTTGTCTCTTTTAACTGTTTTACATTTGAAGTCTAACTTGTTGGATATTAGTATAGCCACTCCTGCTATTTTCTGGTTGTTATTTGCCTGAAATATCTTTTCCCAACATTTCACTTTCAACCTATGTTCATCTTTGGGTCTAAGATGTGTTTCCTGTAGACAGCATATAGAAGGATCCTGTTTTTTAATCCATTCTGCCAGTCTATGTCTTTTGATTGGGGAATTCAGTCCATTAACATTTAGTGTTATTACTGTTTGGATAATATTTTCCTCTACCATTTTGCCTTTTGTATTATATATATCATATCTGACTTTCCTTCTTTCTACACTCTTCTCCATGCCTCTCTCTTCTGTCTTTTTGTATCTGACGCTAGTGCTCCCTTTAGTATTTCTTGCAGAGCTGGTCTCTTGGTCACAAATTCTCTCAGTGACTTTTTGTCTGAGAATGTTTTAATTTCTCCCTCATTTTTGAAGGACAATTTTGCTGGATATAGGAGTCTTGGTTGGCAGTTTTTCTCTTTTAGTAATTTAAATATATCATCCCACTGTCTTCTAGCCTCCATGGTTTCTGCTGAGAAATCTACACATAGTCTTATTGGGTTTCCCTTGTATGTGATGGATTGTTTTTCTCTTGCTTCTTTCAAGATCCTCTCTTTCTCTTTGACCTCTGACATTCTAACTAGTAAGTGTCTTGGAGAACGCCTATTTGGGTCTAATCTCTTTGGGGTGCGCTGCACTTCTTGTATCTGTAATTTTAGGTCTTTCATAAGAGTTGGGAAATTTTCAGTGATAATTTCTTCCATTAGATTTCTCCTCCTTTTCCCCTCTCTTCTCCTTCTGGGACACCCACAACACGTATATTTGTGCGCTTCATATTGTCCTTGAGTTCCCTGATACCCTGTTCAAATTTTCCATTCTTTTCCTGATAGTTTCTGTTTCTTTTTGGAATTCAGATGTTCCATCCTCCAAATCACTAATTCTATCTTCTGTCTCTTTGAATCTATCATTGTAGGTATCCATTGTTTTTTCCATCTTTTCTACTTTGTCCTTCACTTCCATAAGTTCTGTGATTTGTTTTTTCAGTTTTTCTATTTCTTCTTTATGTTCAGGCCATGTCTTCTTCCTGTCCTCTCTCAATTTATCAATTTCGTTTTTGAAGAGGTTTTCCATTTATGTTCGTATATTCAGCATTAGTTGTCTCAGCTCCTGTATCTCATTTGAACTATTGGTTTGTTCCTTTGACTGGGCCATATTTTCAATTTTCTGAGCGTGATCCGTTATCTTCTGCTGGCGCCTGCGCATTTAGACAGATTTCCCTGGGTGTTGGATCCAAAAGTTTGGAAGATTTTTCTGTGAAATCTCTGGGTTTGTTTTTCTTATCCTGCCCAGTAGGTGGCGCTCGTGGCACACGTTTGTCTGCAGGTCCCACCAGTAAAAGGTGCTGTGGGTCCTTTAACTTTGGAAAACTCTCGCCGTCCGGGAGGTTCGCTAGCCGAAGCGGCTTGGAAGAGTGCCAGCCGGCCCGGGGTCCGAACGTGGGGAGGGTCGCTGGCTGCCGCAGCCCGGGAAAGCGCCCGTCCGAATTTCCTAGTCAGCCCGGGGTGCCAAGCGTGGCGGGAGGGCACCAGCCGCAGCAGCCCGCCCGGGAGAGTGCACTGTTCCCAGGGAGTCACGGGTTTGAAGGGCCCCCCCCCCGTCACCGTTCTCCGTGGCCTGGGGATTTCCGATCCAATTCTCTCAGTTGGTCCGGGGGGCCGCGCGTGGTGTGGGCGCCAGCCGCCGCGGTTTGAGGGGACCGCCTGTCCAAATCTCCCAGCCGGCCTGGGAAGGGGGAAGGGAGTGACTCCGGCCGCTTGCCGCCCCGCCCGGTGAAGCCCACGCCCCTCGGCGATCTCACCAGCGCGGGTTCTCTCAGCCAGCCAGCCGTTCCAGGATGGGGTACGCTGTCTTTTTTATCTCTGTTGTGGCTTTGGGGGCTGTTCTGTATCGTTTCTACTCCCCTAGTAGCTGTTGTGGAGGAGAAACTAAGATCCGCGCGTCTTACTAAGCCGCCATCTTCTCCGGAAGTCCTCCATCACTTTTTGTCTGCTCTGTTATTAGGTGCATAGACATTAAGATAATTGTGTTTTACTGCTCTGTTATTAGGTGCATAGACATTAAGATAATTGTGTTTTCTCAAAGAATTGATTACTTCATCATATGCCCCTCATAATTTCTGATAATCTTCCTTTTTCTGAAGTTTGCTTCTTCTGAAATTAATATAGCTAATCTAACTTTCTTTTGATTAGCATGAGCATGGTATATCTTTCTTCATCCCTTTTCTTTTAACTTATCTGAGTTTTTAGATTTCACGTCAGTTGCTTGCAGGCAATATATAGTTAAATCTTGTTTTTTTTTTAACCTACTCAGTCTAAACTCAGTCTTTTACCTGGTGTATTTAGACCCTTCAAGTTTAAAATGATTATTGACATGGATTAATATCGACTTTATTTATAACTTCTCTATTCATTGCATTTGTTCTGCCCGCCCCCTCATTTTTGCCTTCTCTCATTTTAATTAAGCATTTTATGTTATTCTGTTTTCTCTCCTCTATTAGCATATCAATTAGCCTTCTTTTAGTGATTAATATAAAGTTTACAATGGATCTTTTTAATTAATCTAAGTCCACCTTCAAATAACAGTATACCACTCCACGTTCACCCCAGGTGCCCTATAACGACATATCCCCAATTCCTCCTTCCCATCCTTTATGACATTGTTACCATTATTTCATTTATCCATATGCCATACCATCCAATACCTTGTTACTATTATTATATAAACAAACAGTTATCTTTTAGATTGATTAAGAATATGAAAAATAAAATGTTTTATTTTAGCTTCGTTTGTTCCTTGTCCAGTTTTCTTCCTATATGTGGATACAAATTTTTGACCTATATCATTTTTTCCTTCTACCTGAAGAAAATCTTTTAACATTTCTGCAGTGTAAGGCTTCTGGTGATGGATTCCCTCAGGTTTGTTCATCTAAAAAAGTCTTTGTATTTTGCTTTCAGTTTTAAGGATGATTTTATGGGATATAGAATTCTAGGTTGGTGTTTTCTTTTTTCTTTCAACACTTTAAATATTTCACACCATTCTCTTCTTGCTGGCATGGTTTGTGATGAGATGTGCACTAAAATTCATATCCTTGTTCCTCTTTAGGTGAGGTATTTTTCTTCTTGTTTCTTTAAGAGCTTCTCTTTGCCTTTGGTTTTCTGCAGTTGAATATGATTTGATAAGGTAACTGTTTTGATATTTATCCTGCTTGAGTTCTCTGAGTTCCTGGGTCTGCGGTTTAGTGTCTGTCATTAGTCTTGTAAAGTTCTTACCTATTACTCCTTCAAATATTTCTTTTGCTCCACATCTTTTTCTCCTTCTACTTGGTATTTTTATTACGTATGTTATAGGTTTTGAAATGATCCCACTCTTTGATGTTCTGTTTTGCTTTTTAGTTCTTTTTTTCTCTCTGCATTTAAGTTTTTTTCCTAAGCTGTATCCAGTCCAATAAACCCATCAAAGTTTTCTTTGTTTCCTTTGCAGTGTTTTTTACTTCTAGCATTTTCTTTTGTTTCTTTCTTAAAATTTCCATCTCTCTGCTTACATTATCCATTTTGTTACTGGGTGTGGTCTACTTTTTCCATTAGAATCCTGAACGTATTTATCATAGTTATTTTTAATTCCCTGTCTGATAATTCCAATATCTGTGTTATGGTTAGGTCTTGTTCCAATGCTTGTTTTGTCTCTTGATACTGTAATTTCTTTTGCCTTTTTGAATGCCTTCTAATTTGGGGTTGAAAGCCATAGGTGCTATATTGGGTAATAGTAACTGTGATAAATAGACTTTTAACATGAGGATTTATGTTAATACTGGCTTAGTTTAATGTTTGCTGTATCTGTAAGTACCAGAGGCTTCAAATTCCTCTGGTGTCTTTGTTTTTGTTTCTTCTTTTGACTTTAGGCTTCCCTACGTTCTCCTTCTTAGAGAGACCTTGCATCTCGCAGCTCTTTCACCTGTAGTTCACTGCTATTATACTGGATCCCTGTTGGTATCATCATAATTTGTGGAGAAGGGGAAGCACTCTATAATCATATGAATAAATCTCTTTTGATGGTACTACCGCTCTGGGTTCTTTATAGAGATATTTCTTCAGAGATATAGCTTTTTCTATCCTTTTGTGAGACAAGACAGCTAGAGAGGCTGGAGTGGAAGCAATATGCTTCCTCCATGTAGCTAAGGCTCTGGTAAAGCCTCTTCCCCTGGACAGTAAGTCTCAGCAATGCAAAACACTTAGGGCACAGTTCATGATTACATTTCCTCTCCCTGCTGCCAGAGCCACGGAGGAGGGTGTCTTTCTTGGTTCTTCCTAGTGAGATCCTAATGGCTCTCCTGGAGATAAAAAGCCAGGACAGCGTGAGTCCCCTAAGGCTGCAGAACCCAGGAGTTTCTCTCTCTCATGCTGGTCCCCACGCCATCTCCTACAATTCGCCACACTCACTGCTCAGGATTCTCTCACCTTCTGGATCCCAGAGTTTTTCCTATTTTACTTTGAGGCTGCATACAAATTTTAAAATATTTGTAAAACATATTTCACCCACTGTCCTGATGTGTTTGGAAAAGAGGGTCAAGATGGAATAGGTCAGGATGTGGTTTCAGGGTAATTTCAAGCTGATATTCTGACCTGCAGTCACTTCTCACCTCCTGTCTAAGACACATCTTATTTCCTCTTTTGAAGAAAATCACTCCTCCTAGTTGAAAAGAGAAGTACAAGTGTCCAAGAAGCATATAAAGCATTTAGTCCTGATGTATTCAAAGAACTGCACAGTAAAATAACTTATCTTGCTCTACGAAATTGAGATTTTAAAACCAGCTGTGAGACCAAGGGGCAGGTTGTATGTGAAAGGGAGGGGAGAAAGGGAAGGGCCGGGTTCCCTATCCTCGGAGGCTGGGAGATGGGATTTAACTCTAGCCATTCAATGGGGAAGATGCGGAAGGGAATGGTCTAAGGAAGCAATGGGTTAAATTAAAGATATGCTGATCTGGAAGGGACAAAAATGCATCCAGCTGGAGACATTTAAAGGTGGTGTTAAATTAAGAAAAATCTGCTGTGACTCGGAATTGTCCCTCGTCTCTACCCAACTGGAGCAAGTAGAGTAACTTCGTACTGCCATTCTGGAGGGCAGGCTATTAGGCAGAGAATCAGGGGCCCCAAAATATGCTTATGCTTATCCTTTGGCCCAACCATCCCACTTCTAGGAATATATATTAAGGAATTTAATATATATGTTATGCCACAGCATTTATCCACAATAACATCTGTCACTGTGTCATTTATAAAAACAAATATAAAATAATGAAACAGAAAACCCGATTTTAACAACAACCAAATAAGTAACTCTCCTGCAAACAAACAAACAAACAACAACAAAGGCAAACAACCAGGTGTTGGGAAATGCATGGTAACTTTCACACAAGGGAAGAGTAGACTGCTTTGGATGTACAAAAAAACCCACAAAAGTACAAAAAAAACATGGTCTTGGGGTGCATGGGTAGTTCAGTGGTTAGAATGCCAGCCTTTCATATCGGAGACCCGGGTTGGATTCCCGGACTATGCACCCACCCACTCCCAAAATATATATATATAGTTAATAACATGAAAAGATGAACTTGAAGAGTAAAACAAATTTCAAAGTAGTATATTGTTAATTATACTTATATAAAACATGTGCATAAAATGTATATAAAAGTATATGTATATAATGCACAGAAAATGAAAACTCATCTCAAACTCAGCACTTTACTTTGCAGGTGAGGGACCATGGTATTTTGCATGCCTTTTATTGTTCCTCATTTTCTGAAGGCATTTGCCCTAGTACTGGTGGATCTGCCTGCACAGGGGCGTGTTGCCCTCTCCTGACTCAGTTGTTTGGGTCGCAGTCAGTGTTCTGTGTTCTGAAGGGAGGGAGAGGGAGAGGGGAGAAGAGGGGAGAAGAAGACTGGGCCCATCTCAGCAAGGCTCCAGCTGCTCCAGCTGGGAAACCCCATTTTGTGGACGATCCAGGGACCCAGGCTCAGGCCCCTCCCTTAGCCTTACATTTCTCATCTGTCTCTGGGACCCCACAGAGAACGAACATCCTTATCCTTCATCACCTGCCACCCCCTCCAGCCCAATTCTCTGGCCCCTCTGGGGAGGCATTGGGGCCTCCTGTAAAGAGCTTCTGCTTGGGGTTCCATTGCAGACATGGGCTTCCAGCCTGCTTCTTTGTAAAACGGGATAACAGGCCGTTGTGGGATCATGATGAGAGGAGGGTCAGAAAGCACTTAGCGCGGTGTTTGGCTCAAGGCAGCTCTGTCCCGCATTGGTTCCCTTCGCCTGGCTTCCTTCCCTCACAGTAAGAAGGCTGCCCGAGGGGAGGCCTGATGAGAGATGTTTGATAGACATTATCACATCTCCTGCCCATAGCCACCCTAAAGGATCCTTATTTTAAAAACAAGAGTGTGCATGGCTTGCCCTGGGCCACGTAGTAGGTGGAATGGCTGGGTTCAGGGCACAGGGCTTCGGTCTCCCAGGCTCTGTTCTCGAGCGGAGAAGGAGGTGCCTCCTCCATAGGAGGGATAGGTGACTCCCTCGTCGCCAGGCGTTGGACTGCGGGCGCTGACCTGATTCTCTCTAATCTTGGTTGCATGGGGCTGTGCGCCCACTGGGGAAAAAGGGGAGGGGCGCACACCAGGGCCGAGTCCTGCGATGGCCACAGGCCATCGCCACCATTGCTGCTGGGAGGGTCCCTCTTGCCAAGGTGCTCAGACCCCTGGGGGGCTCTTGGTGACAAGTGAGAGGTGTACCCAGGGCCCCGCCCTCCAGACTGGGCTTCTCAGACCACCCTGACCATAACCCTGTGCCCTCAGGGGCCCTGAGGGCCTTCCCCTTGCATGCCCTGCTGCCCCGTCTCCCAGCCTTCTGCCCACTTGCCAAACCCTCCCATGACTGCGACCCGGGGGCCTGGCCGGGCTTCTTGGGGGAGCCACCAAGACTGGGTTCTGACGGGCAGCATTTCATCTAAGGTGGAGGGAAGGGGCCCGAGGTTCCCAGGTTCCCGTCGTTTGTCTTCGCCAGTACTCAGCCCCGACCTGGCCGGCAGGGAGGCAATGGTTTCTTCAGCACCTGCTGCTGCAGACGGGTCTCCGGGCTACCCCAAGTGACCCACAGACCAGCCCTTCCTCTTCACTGTGCTCCAGCGCAGCCTCGTGGATGCACCGAGTTGAGCGCGTCTGAACACCAGGCTCTCAAGTGGAAGAAAAGCCTTACCTATGCGGGTGTTCGCACCAGAAACAGGAGGCCTTGTCTTTGTTTCATTTTATTCTTTTCCCATAACTTAGAGAAACGACGAAATTTGACAACACCAGAAACGAGAACATTTCCCTGATCAGACTGTGCTGACCAGTACAGAGGTAATCACACACAGCAAAGAAAAAGCCTTCGGACCGGGGTGCTGTCTCCGAAATTTGGGACGTGCCACCTGGAAAACAGACTGCAAATAAATAAAGTGCATCGAGAGCCTGACACACAGCAAGGACCCAGGGGAGAGAAAGCAGAGCTGGAGAAGCAGAAGCACAACAACTACCCAAGGCCAAAATGGTAAGAAAAGCCGTGGCGGGAACACAGTGCCCAGGACGGGGCCATGCCCCCTCCCCTAGTCCACCCCTTTGAGCCGCAGCCACAGCCAAAGCACAGCCGAGTTCGTGTGCCTTCGGCCCGGGGGCGGGGCCTCCTGGGGGCGGGGCCTCCTGGGGCGGGGCCTCCCGGGGGCGGGGCCTCCTGGGGGCGGGGCCTCCTGGGGGCGGGGGCTCTGAGGCCGAGGGAGAGACCCCTGAGGCTCTGACTCACATCCGCCCCACCCCCCAGAAGGGAGCCTCCTGCCCCAGACAGCTCCAACGAAGCCCTTGCACCCAGCTAGGTTCATCCTCTCAGTGACTCCCACACCCACCTCACACTCACCCCACATGCCACACACACAACACATACACTCATCCCCCACTCTCACACCACATACACTTACACCACGTACACCCACACACACTCTTACTTCATACTCACATACACCCGCACCACATACACACATACCACAACACACACACACACCACATATCCTAACATTCACTCACACACTCACCACACATACACCACATACACTCACCCCCACATGCTCACACCATAAACACAGAAAACACACTCACACCACATATACCAACATTCACTCATATACTCACACTCACCACACACATGCCACACACACACCACATACACTCACCCCAAATGCTCACAGCATAAACACAAACCACACACACATCACTACACTCACACACTCATACTACAGACACTCAAATACACTCATTCATACACACCACATACACAGACATACCACATACATTCACACTCACACAACATCCACACATATCACATACTCAAAAACACACTCACACCACAAAGACACACGCCACATACACTCACACAGTCACACCACATACACTAACATTCACTCATACACTCACACTCACCACACACAAACCACACACCTCCACAAACTTACACTTACCACATACACTCACTTATACACTCATGCCATGTACACACCACACACACTCTTAGATCATATACGCTTACATACCCCACATACTCACACATACCCCATACACTACACACACAGTACACTCACCATATATACTCACACACACACCACACACACTCACACACACACACACACACACACACACACGCACGGCACTCAGCGAACAGCTTCCCGCAGGCCACCATTGCCTTTCTACCCTCTTCCTGGCTGGGCCCAAGAAAAGGCTGGGGCTGAGGATCCCGTCAGCCAGAGGGTGAGCCCTGGGTCTGAGAGGGAAACATCTTGTGGCAGATCCAGGGAGGCCCCTTGCTCGTCCGCTTTCACCCAGCCCTGTAACAGTTTTCCCTCACAGAGGCTGCCCCAGAGATCTAGTATGGAGCGAGCAGGCTGACAAGCGCCCAGGGGTGGTCCTGGGTGGGGCGGCTGGGGTGGATGAGAAGGACCACCAGGAGCAGGGCTTCCAGTACACTTGGCACATCAGGAAGCCGCTGGGCCCTGGCTGTGGGAAACTGTGGGGAGCCCGCTCCAGCCTCATTTCCCGGCTGGACGCCGGAGGGGGGAAGATGGTATGAGACTGGCCCACTCTGTCGCTCAGCTGACCCGACTGCCGCCATTTTCAGTCCTGGAAAAGGTGTGGGTATGTGGTGAGTGGCGAGGGCCAGGGCCTCTCTTGGCCCCCTCTGGGCTGCTCCTGGCCACTTGGGTTCCCCAGTTAGCAGCACACACAAGGGCCTTCAGGGCCAGGTCACCCGGAGAAGCATCTGCACTGTGATCCTGGGGATTGGGGGGGCCAAGCCTGGGGACAGAGAGATAGGGGTAAGCCCCAGGTCCCAGGCCCAAAGCACCCCAGGTATAAGCCTTGACTCTCCCAGGAACCACGGCCCCCACTCCCATTCCACCACCAGAGTGGGGACACTTGTGCCATTCAAGTGCCGAAGAACCCCTGGTCAATCGCTGGGCAGGGAGGTGAGGCCTGTGGTGAGGAAGTCGGCTTCCCAGTGGCTCTGGGACTCGTCTCTCCTGTCCCCCATCTCAGCTCAGACTGTCCTCCTGGCCTTCTCTGTGAACTTCAGTACCACCCAGATTCCCTAACCCCTAATCCCCCTCTCCCAGGCCTCTTGGGTGCCCTGTGCTCCCCTCCCCCATCCCACTGAGCTAGATCTTGGAGAAGCTGGGGAGGCAGGGGCAGTGGGGCAGTGCAGGTCCAGGGGCTGACTCAGCTCTGCCCCTGCTCACCCGTGTGACCAGGGGCAAGGCCCTACCCCCCACCCCCAGCCCTGCCCTCCCACCACAGAGCCTGGTTTCCTCAACCCTGAGGTGGGAAGGATGTATCTCCTTCACAGTGTCCTCGTCATCTCAGTGCCCAGGTGACAAGGTCCTGCCCTTCCCATGTCAGAACTGGATCACTGGGCCATTCCACCCCCCGGCCTCTGCCCACGCTGTGCCTCAGCCTGGATGCCCTTTGTCTCTTCCTGCAGGCCCTTGCCTCAGACACTTCCCAGCAGCTCCTGGGCCAGGGGGCCCCCTCTGCAGGGATCTGACTCTGTTGACAAGGCCAGAGAAGTGGGGGTCACCAACTCCAAACGCCAAGTTCTGAAAGAGAGAGAATGAGATGGAGACTTGAAGACTGCCCTCTCACTCAGAGACCTCCTTGTTTTCCCCAGTGCATCCTCTTCTGTGGGCCCTTTCTCCACCTGCCTCTCCTCTGCTCCCACCACCCGAGCCTTAGGACACTGCCAGCTCAAGTAGAGCCTCATTTCCCCAAATCCTTCAGGTACACCGGGCTTCTCCAGGAGCCCATGGCTGGAGAAGGGCCTCTGTGGCCCTGGGAGGGCACTGGGAGCCGCTGTGGGGAGCATATCCTGTGAGTGGAGAACACAGAAAAATCGAGGGGAGGGCGAAAGGAAGGGGCACCTCTTCCCCACGCTTCTATGTCTCCAAAGATACAGCTTTGGGGAAGTGCCAGAGCGAGAGGTGTGAGCAAAAGGGGCAGCAGGGGCAGGCAGAGACCATGGTCCTGGCCCCCTCCAGACAGGGCGGGAGGCAGTGCTGTGAGGGCAGTGCCAGGAGCTGCAGAGAGTCCGAGCCTGAGGGCTGAGACGGGGTCCACCTGGAGTTTGGCCTAGAACAGAACCATCTTAACTCTCCACCTGCCCATGAGCGCTGTGGAGGACGGTGGGAGGCTGTTCCTCCTCCGTCAGGACCTTCCCTGGAGATATTCTCCCCAGAACATTCCTGTCTGCAAGTGACAGAACAGGGTTTTCCCCGCAGAGGGGGAGGGGACTGGGCTGTGGGCGGGAGGGGAAGGCCCCCGTTGCTCCGCAGATGATGGGCGAACACTTCCACAACGCTGACGCTGCTGTCACCCCCAGCTTTGCCCCGCTGCAAGGGAGTGGTGGACACCTGGGTCTGCCCTGCTTTTCCTCGGCTCGGGTGCTCTTCGGCTGCTTTACCCGGGACCTTCCCTATCCCCCCCCCCCAAACCACCAAGGGGCCTTGCTGTCTGGATTTCAGGCAACCGCCTCCCTCCACCCCCCAATTCCAATCTCTCTCGTCTCCTACCTTTTTGGAAAGGGCCAGACCTAGCTACTTAGAAATGCTCCAAAAGAGGCCGGTTTGTTCTGTTTCCCGATGTCAGGCAACAACAGGTCGGCCGGGCTGAAAGAATCTTCCCGAGGCCGACGGAAAGGGCCCGCGCTGTCAGTTTCCGCGCGATGTCACCAGTCCGCGGTTGGGTACGGTGGCCGTCCTCGCGTCCTTCTGTCCTTCCTTCCTCGCGCACAGTCTCCAGCCCAGGGTTCCTGCGCGCGCGGCCTGCTGCCTCCGCCGCTCACTCGATCCGCACCTGCAGGCGGACATTGAGCATCACCGAGGCCACCACGTAGAAGTAGGGGAAGTTCATGCGCAGCCGCCAGGCCAGGTCGAAGAAGGTGAGCAGCGTGCGTGTGAGCCCCTTGCAGAAGGCGCCGTACGAGCCGCGGGCCGCCGCCGAGCGCGACAGCCGCACCGCCAGGCCCGACAGGGCCGCGGCCGCCGCCGCCGCCGACAGAGCCGCCGACGCCGCCATGGGCCCGGCCCGGCCCTGCGCAGGCCCCGCTGGCCACAGCCGCGCGACGCTTAGAGTGACCGCGGCCCGCCGGGAGCCCCGCCCCCGGCCGCTCCTCCTCCCCGCGGGCTCGGGGCGCCGCCGCCTCTGGCCCGCCCGCAGAGCTCGCCTCTAGATAGCCTGCATGGCGCAGGCGAAGCCAAGCACAGGCCCGCCCCCAAGGACCCGCCCACCCCGCAGGTAACCACTCCGCAGGCACAGCCCCGCCCCAAGGGCCCGCCCCGCAGGCGCAGCCCCGCCCCAAGGGCCCGCCCCGCAGGCACAGCCCCGCCCCAAGGGCCCGCCCCACAGGCGCAGCCCTGCCCTAAGGACTCGCCCCGCAGGCGCAGCCCCGCCCCAAGGGCCCGCCCCGCAGGCGCAGCCCCGCCCCAAGGGCCCGCCCCGCAGGCACAGCCCCGCCCCAAGGGCTCGCCCCGCAGGCACAGCCCCGCCCCCAGGACCCACCCCCCAGAATGACCCGCCTCCATGGGACACGCCCACAGACTTAGCCCTGCTCTCCTTATCAGCCCAGCCCCGCCTCCTTCCCGGTTGCAGAGGGTGGAGTCCCGGTGCCTGAGCCCGCTGTGAGGTGGTGTTCTCCCGGGTTCGCTTCTGCGAGATCCGCTACAGTGCAGTCAAGGGCCAGAGTGTCTGGACCCCTGTGTTGATGCTGTATAGATTGCCCACTCAAAAGGCCCAACGCGTTCACCCCACACACTGCCCGGTCTCCAGAAAACCCGCCAGCCAACCCATTGTACCTTTCTTTCCTCTGCATTTCTCTAGTAACTGTGCTGGGGAGTTCCACCAAGCACACGCATGCACTCTTTTCTTTCAGGTTTATTTCCTGGCCATGTTTCTCTATTGCGAATTGCCCTATTGTCCTTCCCTTTACCGCACAGTGATTTCTAAGCATTCCTCTTCATTGTTCGCCCCGATACCGCCCAGGATCTTCTCAGGCTTTCATTTGTGCTTCTTTATGGACTTTTCGCGCTAGCGTGCTTAAAAAGCCCTCGCGTGGTTTCATCTACTCTTTATTCTGTGTCTACGAAACCTAGCCCAACCCAAATCATACCACGTTTTCAAAACTATTTAAAGAAGCGGGAAAATGCTCAGGCTTCATTATGGTCATGACTTGCTATAAACATTCTGCAAGAAGGTACATTCACCGCAAACCCACGCATCCCTATTTTCACCTAACCTGAGTGTTTGGGCCCTCCCAAAATACCTGTTCAGTGTCACACTTGAGGGCCTCTGTGTCATCCCGTGCAACTGTTTTAGGAACCAGCATATTCACATACGCTGGAGCCCACCTCCAAAGTAAGGTAAAAAGGGCAAAACTGCAGCAGCAAGGAAACTGAATGAGGTGGTGCGGAGCAGGAGGCAGGGTGTGGCAGGGCTGCCTAGCACTCCGCTTTCCCACACACTGCCAAACACAAATTCTATAGCCAGTGAATACATCCTTCAGGAACGAAGGGGGATTTAAGACAATTCTCAGATGAAGGAAATCTAAAAACATTTGTTGCCAGCAGGCCTATTCCTCAAGAATGGCCAAAAGAAGTTCCCCAATTAGGAAGGAAATGATAGCTAGAAGGACGCTGGCACTTCAGGAAGGAAAAAGAACAACTGAAAGCGCTAAAAACAGGGACAAGTATAATAGACCATCCTTCTTATGAGTTTTTAAAATCATGTTTGATGGTCGAGGTGACAGTTAGAAAGTCATCAGAAGTGGTGCTCAATGTATGTAGAGAAAAATCTTACAACATTTACATATATAAATGAGGAGGATAAAAAGACTTAAGTGGAAGTGAGGTTTCTACACCTCACTGGAAGTCGTTTAAAATGCCAATGCCCGTAAACAGTGATCAGTTATATATATATAAATATATATACAGTAACACCTAGGGTAAGAACTGAAAAAACTATACAAAGAAATAAATGAAAACAGCATAAATAAATCAAAATGGAATTCTAAAAAATGCTTAAGTTACCCACCGGTAGGCAAGAAAAGGGAAACAGAAGAATAAGAAATCAAATAAACAGAAAACAAATGGCACACTTAATACCTAACATATTAATAATTACTTTGAATGTCAATGGTCTAAATATACAAATTAAAAGAAAGAAATCGGCAGGATGGTTAAAAAAAAAACAGCAACTAAAACCTAGTTCCTGTTCATAAGAAACTCACTGCAATTCTTCTTAAGTGGTTTTACAGATTTCTTTGTTCTTAAGCATGATGTTATACTTCTTATGAACAAACCATTTCTCCCCTCAAGGACCATACTTAATTTTACAACGAAAATAAATATTAAAAAACTGAACTCGGAAGCACGAAACCCTGAAATTGGAAAGGATCTTTCAAGCCACATAGTTTAACCTTCCTCTAGAAACACTCCTCTTTACCAATGTTCTTTTAAAGATGAGATACCTAAAATGGAATAGTACACTACATACGGTGGGTACTTGTTTTATTTTTTTTCCTATCCACATATTTGGCATCTTACAGATTAAGAAATCTGTATGAACAAACCTGTGTCTCTTTTCTTTTTAAAGTAACAGGTTTATTGAGATATAATTCACATACCATAAAACTCAATAGTTTTAAGTATAGTCAGAGTTGTGCAACCATCACCACTATCTAATTTTAGAAGATTTCATCACCTCATAAAGAAACTCATACCCATTAGCAGTCACACCCTATTCCTTCCTCCCCCCAAGCCCTGGAAATTACAAATCTACTTTCTGTCTCTATGGTTTTGCCTTTACTGGTGATTTCATATGAATGGAAAAAGATCCCAGCCAGCAATATTGAAACAGGATTAAAGAACACGTCTTTTCTGCGGTACACAACAGTTTCAAACATGCACTGCAACTTTTTTTTTCAATTTTTTAATTTGTACATTTAGTCACTAACATTATATACTCTAGGCATTCCTAGATTATACCATCTCAGTCTTTATAGCTTATCTTTCCTTCTGATTTCATTTGTGCCCCCAGCTCTCCTCCCTCTATCACTCTCACATTCAGCTTTATTTAGTGTACTAACATTATTGTATTACAGTTAGGTACTATTGTGCTATCCGTTTCTGAATTTTTACAATCAGTCCTGTTGCACAATCTGTATCCCTTCAGCTCCAATTACCCAATATCTACCCTATTTCTATCTCCTGATGGTCTCTGTAACTGAAGTTCTCCAAGTTCATTCATTAATGTTAGTTCATATCAGTGAGACCATACAGTATTTGTCCTTTGTTTCTGGCTAATCTCATTCAGCATAATGTCCTTAAGGTACATCCATGTTGTTACATACTTCATAACATTATTCTTTCTTACGGCTGCATAATATTCCATCATATGTATATACCACAGCTTGTTTAGCCTCTCGTCTGTTGATGGACATTTGGGCTGTTTCCATCTCTTGGTAATTGTAAATAATATTGCTATAAACATTGGTGTGCAAATGTCTGTTTGTGTCCTTGTCCTCATGTCCTCTGAGTTGATACCTAGCAATGGTATTGCCAGATCATATGGCAATTCTAGACTTAGTTTCCTGAGGAACCACCAAACTGCCTTCCACAGCAGTTGTACCATTTGACATTCCCACCAACAGTGGATACGTGTGCCTCTTTCTCCACATCCTCTACAGCACTTGTCGTTTTGTTTTATTGATAATGGCCATTCTGGTGGGTGTGAGATGATATCTCATCGTGGTTTTGATTTGCATTTCCCCAATAGCCAGGGAAGTTGAGCATCTTTTCATGTGACTTTTAGCCATTTGTATTTCCTCTTCTGAGAAGTGTCTGTTCATGTCTTTTGCCCATTTTGTAATTGGGTTGTCTATCTTTTTGTTGTTGAGTTGAACAATCTCTTTATATATTCTGGACACTAGACCTTTATCTGATATATCATTTCCAATATTGTCTCCCATTGTGTAGGCTGTCTTTTTACTTTCCTGACGAAGTTCTTTGATGCACAAAAGTGTTTAGCACAGCATCTTTACATGTGCTTTTTGTTTGTTTGTTTTTGCATGGACAGGCATCAGGAAATGAACCCGGGTCTCCGGCATGGTAGGCGAGAACTCTGCCTGCTGTGTCACTATGGTCTGCCCTTAATACATGTGCTTTTTAGCCATGTATAACTTCTTTGGAGAAATGTCTATTCCAGTCTTTTGCCCAGTTTTAAATTGGGTTCTTTGTATTTTTATTGTTGAATTGTAGGATTTCTTTATATACTCGGTATATTAAACCCTTATCATGTATGTGTTTTCAAAATATTTTTTCCCATTGAATATGTTGTCTTTTTACTTTCCTGATAAAGCTCTATGATGCTCAAAAGTTTTTACTTTTGATGAGGTCCCATCTATTTTTTTCTTTTGTTGCTTGTGCTCTGGGTGTAAAGTCTAAGATACCATTGCCTACCATAAGGTCCTGAAGATGCTTGCCTATATTTTCTTCTACTTATAGTTCTGGTTCCTATATTTAAGTCTTTGATCCATTTTGAATTAATTTTATATTAATTATTGTGAGATAGGGGTCCTCTTTCATTCTTATGCATATGGATATCCAGATCTCCCACCACCATTTGTTGGAAAGACTAGTCTTTCCCCCTTTAAATTACCTTGGTACTCTTGTCAAAAATCAAATGACCGTAAATACAAGTGTTTGTTTTTGGGCTCTCGTTTCTCTTCTAATGATCTATCCTTATGCCAGTACCATACGCTGTTGATTACTGTAGCATGTGTATCAGGTTTTGAAATCAGGAAGTGTGAGTCCTCCGACTTTGTTCTTCTTTTTCTAGATTGTTTTGATCATTCTGAGTCTCTTGTATTTCCATATCAATTACAGGATGAGGTTTTCCGTCTTTGAAAAACATGCAGATGGTATTTTGATAGGGTCCCTTCAAATTTAACTATTGGTAGGTAGGTGGAAAGTGAAAGGATGGAAAGCTATAGACCCTGCAAACGTTAATTTAAAGATAACAGCAAGACTAGGTGTATTAATATCAGATAAAGTATACTTCAGAGCAAGGAAAACTGACAGGAGTACGAGGAGCAATGAGGGACATTATACAGTGAAAGAAATGGTGAATATGTGAAGAAGACCTAGCAATCCTAAGTTTGTGCATACATAAGATCTGAACAATGCATTTAACCAACTGATTCTAATTCTCATATATAGAACAAGCCATCCAACAGCAGCAGAAAACACATTTTTTTAAGTGCCCTTAGAACATTCACCAAGATAGACTTTATCCTGGAACATAAAAGAAACCTCCACAAATTTAAAAGAACTGAAATTAAGTAGAGTTTTCTCTGACCATAATGGGATCAACCTAGAAATAAATACCAGGAAAATCTCCAAAATTTGGAAGTAAAAAATTCATTTCTGGAGGTGCAAGGGAGTTCAGTGGTAGAATTCTCGCCTGCCATGCGGGAGACCCACGTTCGATTCCAGCCCATGCACTTGCCCCAAAACAAAGCAAGCAAGCAAAATAAATAAAAAACAAACACAAACTCAACAAATGGTGCTGCAATAACAGGACAGGCACATGAAAAAATAACGAACTGTGACCCCGCCATACAGTGTACAAAAATAAAAACATAAAAAATTCATTTATAAAAAATCCATGGGTTAGAGGGAAAGTCTTAAAAGAAATTCTGAAAGTACTTAGTGTGGCACAAATATGAAAATACTATATTTCAAAATTTGTGAGATGCAGCAGTACTGGGAGGGAAATTTGTGGCATTAAAGTGCATTAAAAACAGAAAAGGTCTCAAATCAATAACATCAACTTCCACTTTAAGAAACTAGAAAGAGAAGAAAGGAGATAATTACTATAAGAACAAATCAGGGAAATTGAAAGGTGAAAAAGAACAGAGAAACCCAGCGGAACAAAAAGTTGTGTCTTTGAAAAGACCTGTAAAAGTGATAATCCTCTAGCAAGATTGAGAAAGATAAAAAAAAAAGAAAAGACACAAATTACCTAAATCAGGAATGGAACACTGGATATCACCACAGCTCCTGCAGCCATTAAAATGGGGAAAATTTTCGACAGTAAATGCCATATTAGAAAAAAGGAAAGCCACTTTAAATTTCAAGACAGAGATAGATTAAAGATAATGGGATTCAAAACAGATATGCCACATGGGCACTAATCAAAAGAACACTGAAGAGGCTGTATTAATAGCAGATAATCTAGACTTCAGAGCAAAGAACATCACCAGGAATAAAGGATATTTCATAATGATAAAAGACTTAGAGAACATACTTTGTGTGATTTAAATCTTTTTCTTTTTTTTTAAATACAGAAATGTATTTAGAAACTGTTTAAAGTGGAAAAAAAAAAACAAAACCCTGTCAAGAAAGACCAGGTGGAAAATGCGTTCCCAATAAAATGGAATTTTAGAGCATCAAAAGTCTAAAAAGCCACAAAAGAGAAATAGCACCACTGTCATTTGAACAATGGCTAGTTATTTACATTTTTTGGCACCGTTAATCACTGAATCTGGGTTTTCCTCTGACTTCCACACAGAGCAGGCATTACACAACAATTTCCTTGCTTTCTACACACATTTTAGGACAAGCTACCAGTAGAAACAAATCAATACAAATCTGTCAGGGGCTGAACAATCTCAGTAGTGGGTGACACGCATTTTGCAGAATTTTTTCAAAGGGACTGAATAGGCTGTGGGCAAAAGCAGATGAGGGAGAGTTAAGGAATGGAGTATTTTAAATATTGATAATTAAATCAGTCTCGGTACTGTGTTTTCTGCAAAAGAAAATTAACATTTAGTAATATGCTAACGAATTTATCTCCAAAGAGATTATGCACTGGCAAAGTATTCCGATAGCTTGGAGAGCTGTGGACAGCAAGTACCCAAAAGAGCCCCACCTTGCAGGTCCAAGGGAGCGGAATGGGCTTCACTGATTACTCCCTTTGTCAGAGGTTCAGAAAGAACTTGCAACATGACCACCTGCCTGCTGTATTTCACTCTAAGCAGCCAACTTTCAGGAGTCAAAGAGGAGTCCCCAGTGGGCAAGGAAAGCAGAGAAAAGAAACATGTTAAATGTAAACTTAAAAAACCAGTAAAATGGGACACAACCTCCATTCAAATCCCAGTGATGTGGGCAAGTCCCCCAAAGTAGTTGTTAGATTAAAAAACTGGGCACACCTCATTTCCCAAAATATGCAGTACACAAAAATTTGTAGGATAACTGTAAAAATCAGAGAAATGCTCAATGAAAATAGAACTCTTAAGCTTAAATATTTCAGGGTTGAAACACATTCTGTATTCATCCAGGCAACAACGCCTCTTGGTTTTTAGCAGAGATGCAACTGGTCAGTGACACCAAATGGCAACTTTCCTTTTGAGCCAATGTCGAGGCCTACAAGGATTCCAGCAGTCCTGCAAAGCTTTGTGAATAGCAGGTTACAAAAGTTTCAAGATCTGACCCTTTCTTCCCAAACACAATGTTAAACACATAAACTCGGTCACGTTACAGTTTATATTTTGAAATATAGAAGCATATTTTAAATACCCTTAAGGTATTTATTTATTAAAACTTTCTCTGCCAAGATTTCACATTAGTTTAAGATTCAATTCAGTCTTTCCATTTCTCTACTGAGGTCTCCACTTCATCGTATGACATAATACCTTCTCCAGCTATCAGAGTTTCCAGCAAATCCACGGTGAGCCCCAGGGTCAACCTCTCTGTTCCCCAGGTGAACCAACCAGACGTCAACACTGCTCTGCTACAAGGGAAAAGCTCCTAACTCCTACTTAATGGAGTTAAAGAACTTAAAAGTTCTTCAAAGTGCACTTTTTAAGAAGAGGTACTTTTGCTTATGTAAAGAAACCAATGGGTCCTCTAAAAATAATAAAAGGGAGAATTTTACAGTTAAGCACATGATTTGGCGTGAAGAATTTTGATGTTGCTCTCCTGTTTCAGGCTGTTAATACACTGTCTTGTTCCTCCTGGGGGTCCCTTTATCGGATATCACAAAGCTTCCATCTGTGGCATAAGGGAATGTCCACAGCGCTCTGCAGTACAGCGTCATTTCCCCCCTCATTCTCCTGACAAGTCAATTCAATGTTCCTTAGTCTCCCAAAGTAGGAATCTCTCTTCTCCAAGTCTTCTACCTTGAGTTTCAATACATTGACCTGCTGCAACAATGCAGCTGCTTCATCATCCGCACTGCCCACACCAGGATTCTTTCTCCCCACACCTGGACCAGCCTTAGGAACTGCAGTAGTTCTCTGTGTTGAAATGGGCCTCTGTGGAGCTGCACTGGCAGAGCTGAGAGGTTCCTTCGATTTATTTAGAGCTGGAGCAACAAGGCAGGAAGCTACTGTGGTCTCTTGACCTTGTCTAGCAGCTACAGGATCTGTCTTTCCCATCATAGTTTGAATCAAAAAACTTCTTGAACCACCGAACCAATTCGAAACTTGTCCGGAAACTTTCCTTTCACTAATTTATCCACAGGAATTATTTTGTCAACACCCATTCTCTTAAAACCTGCTTGTAGTATTATGAAGTTCTGGATGCATTTATGTTGTAACTTAGCTTGGACTTTCACCTTTTTCAAAGCAATGGAGACAGGGAACAGCATGTTCATAAATGGACAATAGGCAGCCCTGTTCATTCTTTGTCAACTTTAACTGCAGAGACTCATTGATCCATGCCAGCATGTCATGTGGACTTAAGTTATCACTGGTCACAGGTCAAGTATACGTTCACTGCCGTCTTTGACTCTCAGCTGGAAAGGTTTACAGCCTGTACCCGGCTTAGGTTCCGTCTCCGAATTGTTCAAACTGCCAGACCATGCCTGCCCTTCCATGCGATGACCACACACACACACACACACACGCCCCTTATGCACAACTCTGAGTCCTTTTCAATTTAATGAGACTTTTTTGTAGTCCAGAATATGGTCCATCTTGGTAAATATTCTCTGGGCAGTTGAAAGGCTCATAAGGGACTATTATGAATGACTCTATCCACATAAATTTGGCAACTTAGTTGAAATGGATCAATTTCAAGAAAAACAAAGTACCATATTTCACCCAATATGAAATAATATGAATAGGCATATAAATAGTATGGAAATTATAGTCATAAGTTAAAAATTTCCCCCAAAGATATTTACATGCCCAGATCATTTTACTGGAAAATTCTAACAAAAATTTAAAGAAAAATTAATACTAAATCTACACAATAACTTCCAGAAAAAAAAGAAGGGGACTTTTCCCAAGTAATTACAAGAGGCTGATATTATCCTGAGGCCAAAACTAGATACAGGCAGTATGAAAAAGAACAAAAAGGTAAGTACATACCAATATCTTCCTTAGCCATTGGCCTTGTTAGTCCAACAACATTTGTTGAGTCAATCTGGCACCTGAATCTGTACATCTAAACTCACAGAAGTACCGTGTGGTCTTGCTTACTAGCTTTATACTAAGTCTTGAAATCAAGTAATGTCCTGGTTTGAAATGATGTATGTACCCTAGAAAAGTCATGTTTTAATCCTAATCCCATTTTGTAAAGGCAGCCATTTATTGGAATCCCTATTCGGTATTGTATGTTTGAAACTGCAATTAGATCATCTCCCTGGAGATGAGATTTAATCAAGAGTGGTTGTTAAGATGGATTAGGTGGAGACATGTCTCTACCCATTCAGGTGGGTCTTGATTAATTTATTTGAATCCTATAAAAGAGGAAACATTTTGGAGAAAGCAAAAGATTCTGAGAGAGCAGAATGATACAGCCACGAGAGGCAGGGAGTCCACCAGCCAGCAACCTTTGGAAATGAAGAAGGAAAATGCCTACCAGGGAGCTTCATGAAAAGAAGCCAGGAGAGGAGGCTAGCAGATATTGCCATGTTCACCACATGCCTTTCTGGATGAGAGAGAAACCCTGACTGTGTTCACCATGTGCTTCCTCATTTGAAAGAGAAACCCTGAACTTCATTGGCCTTCTTGAACAAAGGTATCTTTTCCTGGATGTCTTAGATTGGACACTTCTATAAACTTGTTTTAATTGGGACATTTTCTAGCAACTTATTAAATTCTCCTTTTTAAAAGCCATTCTGTTTCTGGTATATTGCATTCCGGCAGCTAGCAAACTAGAACAGGTAGTGTAATGCTATCAATTTGTTCTATTTCTTGAATTTCTTTTAGCTATTTAAGATCCTTTGAAATTTTATGTTTCATAACCCTTCTGTCAAATTCTATAAAAATCTCCATAAGTGCTGCTTCAGCAGCATCCCACAAATTTGACATGAGACGTGTTTTAATTTTCCTTTAGTACAAAATACTTCTTAATTTCCATTTGGATTTTCTTTTTAGACCCACTTATTATTTGGGAGTGGATTATTCAGTTAGCTCAAAATCATACAAATCATGTCTTGAATAAATAATACAATTAAACTCGAAACAGAAATATATATAGAAAATTCACAAATATTTGAAAATTAAACAATACATTTCAAAATAACACAGGGTCAAAGAAATATGACGAAGAAAATTAGAAATATTTTAAACTAAATGAAAATGAAAAAACATCATGTAGAAATTGCTGGGATGAAGCTAAACAAGTGCTTAGAGGAAAATGAATTGTTTTCAATGCTCAGATTAGCAGAAGAAAGGGCTAAAATATTTGTGGTAAGGTTCTCCCTTAAGCAGTTGGAAAACAAAGAACAAAAACTCAAAGTCAGTAGAATGAATGAAATAATAAAAGTAAGTGCAGAATTAAATGAAATAGAAAATGGACAAATGGGGAAAATCAGTGAAACCAAAATCTGGGCCCTTAGAACTGATGAAACTAACACATCATTGAAGATGAGAGAGAAGACACAAATTGCTAATATCAGGTTTGAGACAGGAGAGCAGAGGGTGCAATTGTCAAAAGAATAGTAAGAAAATATTACGAACAAATTTAAGCTAATAAATTTGACAACTTAGATAAAATGGACAAATGCCCTGAAATGCATATACAAGTTACCAAAACATACTCAAAAAAGAAATAGGAAACCTGAATCAATTAATATATAGTAATATGCTTAGTATCCATTAAAGTAATTAAATCCATAAGTAAAACTCCTCAAATAAAATACAACAAGATGGCTCTGCTGGTGAATTGTATCAAATATTTCAAGCAGAGTAATACCAACTGCTCACAAGCACTTCCAGAAAATAGAAGCAGAGGAAATAACCTCCCAGCTCATTTTATGAGGCCTCTTTCACCCTGATACCAAAATCAGTAAAAGACTTTAAGAGAGAAGTAGAGGACAATTGCCTCATGAGCATAGATATAGACACACACACACACACACACACAAATCCTTAACAAAATATCAAATCAAATCCAGTAATATACACGGTATAAAGGATAATATTTCATGACCAAATCTGGCTTATCTCATGAATGCAATGTTGGTTTAGTATTCAAACCTCAGTCTATGTAATTCACCATGTAACCAGAATGAAGAAAGAAAGCCTTTGTTCATCTCAATAGATGCAGAAAAAAAAACATTTGACAACATTCAACATTCATTCATGAGAAAGCAAAGCAAAAGAAAACAAGTAGTCGCTCAGCAAACTGGGAAGAAGGCTAACTTCCTCATTCTGACAAGGAGCATTTATGAAAAGCCTCCATGTAACATCAGACTTAATGGTGAGGAACTGAATGCTTTTTCTCTAAGCCTAAGAGCTGGACAAGGATGCTCATTTTCTCACTTCTATTGATATCGTATTAGAGAACAGGCGACATGGCAGGGAAAAAGAAATAGAGACTCTATGGTTTGGGAGGGCAGAGGCAGTACTGTTGTCTTTATTCGTTGATTACAAGCTCATACACAGAAATAATCCGAAAGAATCTCCAAAAAAAAAGCTATTGGAACTAACAGCATTTACCAAAAACCTACTAGAACTAATAAGCATTTAGCAAAATCATGGGATACAAATGTGAAAATCCTTTGTAATTTATATCGTGGCAATTACCAATTGGAAATTGAACCTTTACCATTTTTTAATAGCATGAAAACAAGGGCATTTGATTCTGAAGGAGATGTAACAGCTTCAGAAATGCACAGATCTTTTGATAAGGAAGCCACCCTCGAGCTTCGTGGTATAACCAAAAATTCAAGAATGATTACAAGTACTGATTTTTTTTTCTTTCTATATTGTAGAATACTGAGGTTAATACCTGAAATTACTGAAAGTCAACTAGTCTATACCTATTGCTGTAATGGTTATTCTAGCCTAGTCTCAACTTTGTTTATACCTACTATTGTAATGGCCGTTCTAGGCTCGTCTCAGCCCTGTTTATACCTGGTATCATAATGGTAAGAAATCCCCCTTCCCTCACCTTGTTTGAATCCATAAAATCCTTGAACTCCTTAGACTCAAGGAGACAGATTTTCGGGCTGAGAGGCTATTTGATCTCCTGCTTCACACACAGCAATGAACTCTTTCCCTCTTCAGAACACCAATGTCGTGGATTGGCTGTTATGTGCCATCAGGCAGAGAACCCTCCAATTGTTCAGCATCAATCTGGCAACTCTGGTGGAACCAGGCTCCTAAGAAGCAAGGACTCCAACTGCCCGAAGTTTTGGATCCCCGGCACGACAGGAAGACATGGTAACTGAGCCTTTTGCAGCCTCTAGACTAAAAGAAAAAGGCTTGACAACCGGGTTTTCTTCCGTCACTCCAGGCCCTCGGCACTTCAGAAAGCTTCAAAGACAGAAAACAGTGTCTAGTTTCAAGTCCAGACATCCGACTGGGTGAGTGTGTCATCAAGATAAAAGCGGGTCAGAAAGTTCCTACAGAGGTTCGAGGCCCTGAACCTTGCTTCCAGAAAGATCGCCCTTTGCTCTGACCTCTACACCTTTCTGTTTTCTGAGTACCATGCTGTATGGTGCCCAAGGCCGACCTGAGATTTTCTGTTGCGTATATTCCTTGAATAAGGAATCCCATAATTAATTGGTATTCAATGAAATTAAGTGTATGATGCCTGTTTAACTGTTAATTGGTGTGTTGCTTAGGTATAGTGTTTACCTGTTTAATTGTTAATTGGTGTGTTCAGTGTAGTTATTAATTGGTGTGTTACTTCAATACATAGTAAGTGTTAAGCATCTGTTTCAATGTGGTAGTTGGTTGTGTTACTGCATTTGTGTTATGCAAGTGTTCTAATTGGTTACTGATTATGGAAATTCTTTAAAATGGGAAGTTCTAATAGCATTCCTGAATAGAGCCCTTTGGGATGTATTTTGAAAAACAGGAAAGATTTTAGTTAGAAACCTAAGGAAAAAAAATAGTTTATTTCTGCAACACAGTCTGGCATCAATATGATTTAGAATCAGGAGAGAAGTAGCCTGAGAATGGCTCTGTAGAAAAGAACAATGAACTAGAGTTGTTCTGCAAAAAAAGCAGAATAAGTATTCAAATATAAAAAACTTTTAAAAATTAAATAAAAAGAAGCAAGGCAAGTATATAATATGCTCTACCTGTTGATTAAAATAACCCTGGTATTCTAGTCTGCTAGCTACCAGAATGCAATATATCAGAAACAGAATGGCTTTTAAAAAGGGGAATTTAATAAGTTGCTAGTTCACAGTTCTAAGGCTATGAAATTGTCCAAATTAAAGCAAGTCTGTAAAAATGTCTAAGCTAAGGCATCCAGGGAAAGACACCTTGGTTTCAGAAGGCCGATGACATTCAGCATCTCCCTCTCTCAACTGGGAAAGCACATAGAGAACATGGCGATGGCTACTAGCTTCCTCTCCAGGCCTCTTGCTTCATGAGGCTCCCCCGGGGGCAGTCTCCCTTCTTCTGTCATGCTTCAGTGGCTCTCTTCTTATTCTCAAAAGGGAACTCTCTCCAAAATGTCTCCTTTTTTATAGGATTCTGGTAAACTAATCAAGACCCATGTAGAATGGGTGGAGACATGTCTCCATTTAATCAAGCTTAATACCCACAATTGATTGAGTCACATCTCCATGGAAATGACCTAATCAAGTTTCTAACATACAGTACTGAATAGGGAGTAGAAGAAACCATTGCTCCCACAAGATTGATTGGTATTAAAACATGGCTTTTCTAGGGTACATAAATCCTTTCGAACTGGCAGACCTGGTAAATGTGTAAAGGTGAGACGTGACAAAACTTCTGCTATGGTTTTTGGTTCATGACCACGATATACGTGAACTGCCAAATGTTTTTATTTCAGGAAATTGCCTCACTTAGAAGATGCTTAAAAGAAAATGAGGGCCTAGATGGTAAGCTCTGACAGTAGTCACATTTTTTTTCTGAGCTTTAACTGTTATTTCTAAATTTTGGACAGAATAAATCTCTCCTTTGGTTTCACAAACAAATTAGAGTCATAAAATACAGACAATATCATCCTTTACCCTGTATTTTGATTCACCTCAGTCCTAACCAGTTCAGCCCCATTCACATCCCCAGTTGAAGTCTGACCCCTTTTTCACTTTCTTCAACAACTGCTATATGGAGTAATGCTGTTCCTTCAGTACCTCCAGAGCTGGAGAACTCCAATTCTTAGTCTCAGGTGTCACACAGACCTAAAAATATTCCAGGAAGCTACCAGGTCTCTTTCTTTCACACACACGCACGCACACACACGGAGCAAAGCAACTCAAAATTTAGAAATAACAATCAAAGCCCAGGAAAAAATGTGACTGTTGCAAGAGTCTATAATCTAGGCCCTAATTCCCTTACTCACATTTTCTGAATGAAGCTATTTACCAAAATAAAAACATTTGACAATTAACTTAGCTGGAGGTCATCAACAACAGACCATCGCAGAAGTTTCTTCCTATCTCACCTTTACACTTTTACTAGGGTTATGTTAATTAACTGAATTAATTTACTAAGGTTGTGTTAATTAATTAAATATATAGTTTATATATTTACCTTACTTCCTTTTTAAAATGCTTCATTGTTGGAGATGAAGCTCTGACCTGTAGCTGACGGCAAGCACTTTTTTTGTTTTGCATGGGCAGGCACCAGGAATCAAACCTGGTTCTCCCGCACAGGAGGCGAGAGCTCTGCCACTGAGCCACCACTGCCCACCCGACCGCATGCACGTTTAGAGAAGCATCAGAATAAAACAATCAGAAGCATCAGAGTAAGACAAGGAAATTTGGTTGTTCTTGTGCTATACAGAATTTTCAAAGAATAGCTAAAATTATGACAATAACATTATATTATTGTTTAATATCGTTTAGATTAGAATCAGAACATCTCATGTACAGTGAGAACACTGCCAAATCTCTTGGAATTCTGTACTATTTCTAAATATTCATACAAATAATATTTTACCCACCAAATTCAACCTGCAGAAGGTTAGAAAATCCCCTTTGATTTGACAACACTTCCTACGCACCCATAACATGTCACATAAATTTAACTATTTCTAGCACCTCTTTCTGTCAAGGCAAAAGAACAAATCCCCTGAGATTCTCCAAGGGTTCACTAGAAAATCCCAAAGACAGTTTGAATATATAAAATGCATTCTTTAGAGTTCGGCCTTAAGAAGACAGGATGTCAAAATTTGTCAGGTTTCAACATTGTTTAGCAAGAAAGTGGGCAACTGTGAAACATTTGATTCCTTATTTAACTAAGGGTAGGGAAGTGTCATGGTCAGGTTCATGTGTCAACTTGGCCAAGTGGTGGTACCTGTTTGTCTGGTTGGACAAGTGCTGGCCTGTCTGTTGCTATGAGGCCGTTTCATAGAATCAAATCATGATCACATCGGCTGCATCCTCAGCTGATTCCATTTGTAGTCAGCCAAGGGGAGTGTCTTCTGCAATAAATGATGCTTAATCTAATCACTGGAAGCCTTTTGAAGAGGATTCAGAAGAGACAGGCTCTTCCTGCTTTAGCTGGCGAACCTCTCCTACGGAGTTCGTCCAGACCCTCCATCAGAATTGTCAGCTTCACAGCCTGCCCTACAGATTTTGGACTCTGCATTCCCACGGGTATGTGAGACACTTTTATAAATTTTATACTTATGAATATTTCCTGTTGATTCTGTTTCTCTAGAGAACCCAAACTAATATAGGAAGAGACTCAGTTCTTTTAAAAGTAAAAAGATTTGTTTTCTAAAACAATTAAGGATGATAAAATCAATAGAAACATCAACAAGAATATTATTCTGAGATAACATAGAATTTTTGTCTTCTAGGCAGAATACCAGATGGAAAAACCTTTTATTTCTCATCAGCAGGAGGCTAGTAATCCAAAGAAACCTAGTAATTTTAGCAGAGAGAAAACCAAATTCTAGTTTTTGCATGAAGTGACTGTTTGATATGATCGCTCTTAATATTATATATATATAAGCCTGTCAAAACTTAGCATTGCCTGTGACAAATACAATGCACTTCTACAACCTTCTACATCCATTTAGGTGTTGTCCTATATACGCTTGTTTCTCATTTTGGCAAAACCAGTCATTTTATTTTAAGACTAATCTACCCCTTTTCCTTAAAAAAAATATACCTTGCATAATTCATATACCTCATATCTGCATACCTTAAGTTACCAAAAAGAGCTTTGAAGTGTCTTCAAACATCCTACATAATGCAATTATTCTTAACGTTTGTTGAAGTAGTAACTTTATTTTGTTAAACACAAATTTACATTTTACATCATTTTTTCCCTTTAAATTCCAGGTTTAATAACGTCTTGTTTGAGGAAAGAAGGTCCCAAATATCAGGCTGTTCACAAAAATAACACATGGTATTAACTTTAGAAAACAAATCTGAAGACTGTTTCATTAATTATTCTTCTAGAGGATGCATTTGGTATGCCATCTGCTATTCCACAAAAATTCACTGTTACATTTGTGTTTTACAGCCCCACACCGTACTCTTATGTGGGATATAACACACATATCTCTAATGCAAAACTGTTCACAGGTGCTACTCAAATACTTGAGATTGCCTTTGCAGCTAGGGAAGCAACTACTGAACTCACATTGAATGGTGAGAACTGTATTCCCTAAATAAAAAGAGATTATTTTGGAGACAGCTGATAGAAAACATACATCCTTTTTATTGTTGTTATAAACAGGTATCAAAATTAAAAGCAAAATTTACAGGGTAAGACTTAACATAACTAGTAGGAGTGTCAAAGGAAGTGAAAAATGGAACTAAGAGCAGAGCAATATGAGTTAATAAGCATGGGATGGCTGAGAATGGGGAGAACAGTGAGCATGTGCTGTAGATACTAGGGGAGAGGACTGGGTGAAAAAAATGATCTTAGACCAGTGGCTAAGAGTGTCAAGAGGCTATTCTGGAGGCTACGCTTGTGCAACCTTCAGCTAGATAATGCTAATTTTCACACACTGCCAATCCCCAACCAACATCATTGTTGTTAATCTTAAACGCCAGGGCTCTATTGGAGATCCTACAAAAGTTGTACGTATTAAGTTTACTTCTCGGAAACCTAAACCTTCAGATGGCTCCTAGGCCAGGTAAGTCCTGAAATCTAGAGGAGCCGGTTTCTCTAAGAACATCAACTAGTTCTGAGCCCTTATCCCATATTGCCAACATCCCCTTTTTAACAAAAAAAAAGTTACACCGGGTATAACCCAAATATCCCTAAAGATTGGGCAAAGGCTCATAGGAGAAAAAAAGTTATAACAATGAAGTTGGGATTTCACAAATGAGTCTGACTACCAAATCATCATATTGATATATATATATTTTCTCCAGGGTTTTGGAGAAGCTAGAAAGAAAAGCCTGAAATGGTGGAACTGTAATCCAAACCAAACTGTGAAATCTGTTACATAACTACTTGCTAAAATATACTTTGAACAGTATTGCTTTTTGTATATACTTCAAAATAAAAAAAATGTTAAAAAAAACTCCAGTTGTACATTTGGCATATAGTAAGTTCTTAATAAATTTTAGCTATTATTACAAAAAATTATCTTAAACAAGTGCCTAGAAAAAGAAATAATGGGATAACATTTCTAAACCCTAATATGTGCTTTAGAGTCTTCCTCGCCACTGATGCTGTCTCTGTCATCCTCTCCTTCTTCTGCCTCTTTTTCAGCATCCTTAACTCCAGCTGTGGGAAACACATGCAAATAGGAAGGAGTTAGAGGCACTTCATGTGTCCCCGATCCCCACTCCACCACCCCTTTCCTTTCCCATGGTGTTCACCTGGTCATGCCCCCATCTTCACGATCACTGTCCGGTAGGCTCAGCTCCTCAGCAGAGTCATCCTCACCCCCTTCAGACTCGATCTCCATAGGCATCTCACCACCCTTCATGGAACTGCTGCTCTGCTCCTCGTCTGAGGTAGCATTCTTCCCCTCTCGTTTGCTCTGTTCCTTTTCAATTTTGTTGAGCCTGTCCAGTAGAGAATCTACTTTCTGTTTTAACTGGGCTAGCTCCTTCCTAATGATCTGAACGTCAGCTCCTTTGACCTTTCCAGACTTCGAAGACCCTTGCTGCTCACTCTTGGAATTGAAGCCACTTCTGCCTTTTGGTGATGTGTTTTCTGATACACGCTGGTGTATTGTGGGCACTAGAGCCCGAATCAGAGGAGGAGGAGGAGGAGGAGGAGGAGGAGGAGGAGGAGGAGGAGGAGGAGGAGGAGGAGGAGGAGGAACACATGCTGGGTAGCTGTATATACTGCTGTAATAATCCCAACGCAAGTCAAAAGAAGACCCGAGTGGCCAGAGCGGAGAAGGGTGTTTCGGCTCTGACGTGTACGTCTTTGCTGCCGATAGCTTCCAACCTGCTTTTCTTCGCTTCGCCTTCGGCTCTGCAGCCAGATTAACATCTAGAACCCGGCCAGCAAACATGCTGCCATCCTCTCCTGCTACAGCAGCCTGGGCACTTCTCCTGTTACTATACTGAACGAAGGCAAAGCCCTTGTGAACAGAGCAACCCACAACCTCGCCATACTTGGAGAAGAGCGCCTCCACGTCAGCCTTCTTCACCACCAGGTTATTGAGATTCCCAATGAACACGCGGGAGCCCACGGAGCGCAGATCCGTCCTGTTGGTGATGTTGCTGGCCATGGTGTTTGATGAGGAGCTTCGTCACAAAGCCAAAAGTGTCGCTACAGATAAAAAAAAAAAGCTCACTGTAAAAATAATAATAAAAAAATAAAAATAGCCCACATTAGAAAAACGGAGGTGTAAAAATGTCAAATCAGTAAAGTTCATTCCTTTTTCTTTCCAGAAGCAGTTTGCACAAAAACCGCGAGGGCAAAGTTCTCTTTAGTAGACTAGCAAAGCTCTTTCCACATCATTGTTCAATCTTAAAAAACCATGAAGGGGCGGGTCACATGGCTCACAGAATTCTCGCCTGCTACGCCAGAGACCCGGATTCGATTCCCGGTGCCTGCCCATGCAAAAAAAAAAAAAAACCAACCAACCAACCAAACCCCCCCCCCCCCGCAAAAAAAAAAAAGAAACAAAACAGAAAAAGAACGAGGAAGCAGAGTGGTCAGTTTATGAGAGGCTAAAGAGGTTCCTTCCTCTAACCCAGCCGCTGCAGAAATAAACAGAAATAGAAATTTTAAAATTTACATCTTAAATCCGGGTCCCCTTTCTGGAAACAATTTTTTAAAAACCCCTATAAATTTGCCGTAGCGCACAACAGGTCGCTTTATGTTTAAAATGTCTTTCTAAGGTTGATTTTGGAGTGGGAATGTGCGCGTCCCGAAGGGTGGGGAAGGGAGATTAAAACTCAAAACCGAGCTCCAGCGAGTAGGGACAGGGTTTGCCTTGCTGCCCTCAAGCAAAGTTCCACTAACTCATAAACTTCAAGTGATTTGCAACCAGGCGGGGCAAGGGAGAAGGGATTCGAAGCTGAATCTCCCACTCGCCAGGTCCGCGGGAAGAAGCCGGCTGCTGCTCCAGGTCACCACGCGGCCGCAACCGCTCAGGCGGTTCCCCCCAATCCATTTCACATCATTTTAAAGATCAGGTAAATATAACGGCGGCTTATTTTATTAGTAAACCTACATAAATTTAGGGAGAACATACCTGAGAAAACTTGTAGGTTTTTATTGTACTTAACTTTCATAGCTCAAAGAGTCAGCTGTTTTAGGGGATTGTTTTTCTCAGTTTACCGTATTCTTAACATTTTAGTGAAGAAATAAATTATTCATAATAATTTATTGAATTATTGAATTATTATGAATTGAATTATTATTCATAATAAATTATTGAATTATTGAATAATTCAATAATTATTCATAATATTTTTATATTATGAATAATTTCCAAAACAACTTTCTGGACACAAGTAGAGGTCTGGCTTTTATTAGGGCAAAGCTATGATCTAATTGAAGGTTTATAAAAGCAGCCAGCATTTTTCTACTTTTCCTCCATCACAGGCTAATAAAAAACCTCATTGTTTTTCTAACATTTCAAAATTACAAACAGCCAATCTCTCAAGCATAGTAACTAACAGGCAATGGGAAGTATATTATAATTGTTTAATTTGTCTTAAGGATAATCCAGGAAAACTCTTTTATGACTCTCAAGGACATTTTTTCTTTACTTACTGGACCTTTTGAAATTTGGCAATGTATTCAATTACCCCATTTCAAGGTTATAAATAAGCTTTAATAATGATTTTACTACTGCTACTATCGCTAAAGTATTATTAGAGGAAAAATAATTCCAGATTGGGGAAGTCCCTTGGAGCACCACAGTAAGTGAGGAACCCATTTTACAGAACAGATTATGCCCTATATGGCTCAGTTTGCAATATTTTCATTGTGCTTATCACCTTCAATCCTCAGGATTACTAGAAAGTGCTCCAAACCAAAACGTTCCTGCACCCAGCCTTTCCCCACAGCTGCCCTATCTGGCTAGGTTTGTACACCCACCTTTTGAATTGTTCCTGTACCTGGGAAGAAGGGTTACTGAGGGCAGGGGGAGTTTAATAAAAATAAGGTGGCCCTAGTATCTATTAGAGCCCATATGCCCCCGTTTCTAATTGTTTGCAATTATCAGATCTATTTCACCTAAAGATGTGTCCTGGAGAACCGGAAAAGCCTCTGCCATTTCCCAGGGCAACCTTAGTAGTTTCCTTGAAAAGCATTTCGCTTTCTCAGAGGGCAAAGAGCCTTTGGCGGGGGTGGGGTGGGGGTGGGGAGCTGCTGTTTCAGGAAGCTCAGGGCAGTCTCCCCGCCAATGGCCAGCTGTCCACAGCTACCACAAACATCAGCACCCTGAACCCTGCCCCCAGGAAGACAGAATAAATGGGGCCAGGAGCTCCAGATAATCCCTGAAAAATGAAAATGCACCTAAATTTTTAAAACATTTGGATTTAATCCCATTAAAATTATTTTTACATTGGATGTATTAGAAGTTCAGTTTTTTTAGTGTCTAGAACTCCAGTATTAATTTCTATAGATTATCTATCACAGATAGATATTTTGATAAATACTTACTTATCTTTAAGCAATTTGAACAGAGCTCATTTAAGATGTTTTTATTTGCAATTTGGTAATACCATCCACAAGTATAAACAAATATACAGTAAACAAACAGACACAAAACTTACAGCTTCAATTAAAAATCTTTTGCCATGATCAGACACAAAACCACAGAAACCCAGAAATACAAAAATCCACTACCTTGAATCATAATTTTGCACCTTTTCTGTAAATTTTTATTCTGATACAAAGGCATAAAAGACTGAACATATGGGATTGCTTCATTTCTCTTCTCTTTTATAACGTAAGCCCAACTGTAATATGGTATATGTTTAAGAGGCTCTTCTCTGGCCACTGTTCCCAAGATTCTTACAGCGGTCATGCCATGTTACAAAAGAATACCGTCCCTTTCCTTTTTCATTGATTTATAGCTAAACATAGACCAATTACCTAAAACACATTTTATGCTGTTAATATTTTTCCACGGTTATAACTTTTTTTCTGGCACTGAATACCAGATGTTTACAAAATTAAACAGCAACCCAGAAGACCATAGCGGGAAACTGGAAAGGTGTAGTGTGGCACTGCCCTGATTCTTAGTTATGGAATATACACACTCTGGACAGGGGGAGCTGGACTGCGTAAGAGCAGATCATACTACCCGTAAACCAATAACAAAGTGGACTTTTATTTTTTTTCTCTATATTAACATTCTATATCTTTTTCGGTTGTGTTGCTAGTTCTTCTAAACCGATGCAAATATACTAAGAAACGATGATCATGCATCTATGTGATGATGTTAAGAATTACTGATTGCATATGTAGAATGGTATGATTTCTAAATGTTGGGTTAATTTCTTTTTTTCCGTTAATTAATAAAAATAAAAAATAAAAAATAACAAAGTGGGACTCGAACCCACAGAGACCAAACTACGACTTGACTCACATCCAAAATATGACTACTTCAGTGATGACTGACTCTCATATGCCTGGGACCTGATCCTCAGTACAACCTGGTAGGAGTAAAGTGGAACTGGAACTCACAGTCCTACAACTGAGGTGGGACTCGAACCCACAGTCTTAACCCAGTAACCAAAAACAAAACAAAAAATCCCAAACGAGTTCGCGTAAAAATAGACACTTTAATGGGGGTGCAAGGGTAGTTCAATGGTAGAATTCTCGCCTGCCATGTGGGAGACGTGGGTTCAATTCCCAGTCCCTGTACTTCCCCCAAACAAACAAACTAACAAATTCAACAAATGGTCCTGCAATAACAGGATACTCACGTCGAAAAATAAAGAAATATGATCCCGTCATACAGCATACAAAAAAAAAAAGTAGGCATTTTAGGAAGTTACTCACCCAGAAGACGTCTTTACCCAGAACTGTTTTTTTTTCTCAAAATTAAACTGGACTGAAGGAGGGATGACAATTGGCAGGAATGGGAGAAAGTTGCAATCGTAGAGCCCCTACACTAAGTGGCCTAGGCCACCGCTCAGAGTCTGTGACTGGCTGTGGAGCCTCAGGGTGGGCTCTCTAGGACTGTCCCTTCAAAGTTGCCAAGCTGTCCCTTATGCACAGAAGTCAATGTCCTGACAACAAAATTTTGAGAAGAGAGATTATCACTTAGTCAACTAGCAACGAAACAGGAGAAAAATCCTCACCTCCGTTTCCCCGAACAAAATGGCGTCTGGGCTTTTAAGCTCTCTGGAGAAGGTGGGCTTAGGGGAGTGTCTAAAGATGGGATGAGATGATGTGGACCAATCCGATTGGCGGAAGGCGGGTTTAAGGGGCGGGGCTTAGTGGAGCATGCTCTGTGGCAACCAATTGATATCTTAAAATGGAGGCTTAGCGTGCGCCACGTGGCTAGAACTGGTCAAAACCAGCCTTAGCAGGTGCTGCAAAGGTAGAACAGTCAGTAACTTCTTGCAGTGAAGCAAACTTCCTCTGAATAAACATGAGGAGGTGAGAACTCAGAGAAATGGAAACTTTTCCAAACTGCTAAGAGAGGGTCAACTTCAGTGAAAAAGGGGTTAGTAAATGGCGGTTTCAGAGTCTCAGCAGCACCTTTGAAGAGCTGTTTGGTCGCTTTTCTCTGTGACTCACAAATTACATTGGAACTAGCTGCCACTGAACTCGGATCCTTAAATGCAAGAAGGATACTTGGATCCCAGGGTAGCAGGAGCTGAGTGGTGGCACTTAATCACAAACCCCATTATTTAATAAGTATTTCTTATACAAGCATACCTATTATGCATTTTAAAATAAATAAGGCAAATAATAACCCTAGTAACAATAAGAAAATAAAGTTAATCATAGAAACAACTTTTAGAACTTTTAATTCTCTCTGCCTTTATTTTTTTCTATATTCAACTTCATATACCTATTTGTGTTGAGTTTGTGTAAAATAAGGTCCTACTGTATACCCTCTACCCAGATTTACCAACTTCATTTGCCACATTCATTATATTGTTCTATCATCTAAACATTTGTGAGTAAGCTGCATTTATCATGCTCTTTACAATTTAATAGTTCATATATATTTCCTAAGAACAATCGGCCTGTGTTTTGAGGCCATGTGGATGTGAAAGCTTGGCTCTTCCACAATATCTACGGCAGCATCTAACACTACACGTCTCTTGCTTAGAGCTGACAACTGAACCCTTTGTTCAGGGGAGGAGGGTGCCCCCATGAAAAGGAGGGACCCACAGGCAGCAGGGAATGCGGGTTGGACACCTGGGAGCCAGAACCAGGCCCAGTTTCCCATCTCAAGGTAGGCGGCTACTCCACCTTTCAAGCCACACTCCAGATGCTCCCTAGAGAAGCCTATAGTCGAGACTCAACTCTCTGACCCACTCTTAGGAGTCACTTTCCAACAACCACTTCGCGTTCTCCTGCACTTTTGGTGGGAGGAGCCACGACTTCCTGCCCACCAGCCAATGGCATTTCAGTGGCCTCAGTCTGGTTCACTACATTCCCATTGGGTGGATTATGCAGGAGGCGGGCACAGAAAGTGAGGGCTGCTTATTGGTGGTTGGTCCGCACAGAGGAGGAGTGGCTTCTGAAGTGGTTACTTTGCACGAAGCAGAAGCGAAGGCTTGAAGAGAGAAGGACCTCGTGGTGGGTGTCGCTCGGTGACTCAGCGGGCTGACTCTTGTACCATGTTTCGACTCATTGCCAGGGCTCTGAACTTCTGGAGGAGGGTGGACAGCACGGAAGAGGACTCCAAGCAGCAAGAGAGGCTCTTGGAAGGTACCCACCGATAGGGGCGCCGCTCCCCTCCCCCCATCCAAGGCTTCTGGGTTCCGGAAGGACGCTGCACAACCACGGTGTTATCATATTGTGGTACTGTGGTGGGGGGTGTCCCCAGGTCACTGAGTCCTCAAGAACTAGGCTTGCGTCAGCCACAACCCAAACTCTCAGCTCCGAAGTAATAATGGTGTCGGCCGAGAAGTCACCGCGGGGGGGGGGGGGGGGGGGGGGGGGGAGGGGTGGCTATGCCCCACATCTGCATTTCCCTAGATGCCTTTAGAGCTTGTGCACATGCCAAGTGTTCAGTTGTGGAAAATATTCTTTTTATATTTCCAGTAGTGGTGAAGAGGGCTGGGGCTGTGCATTTACCTTGTGACTTTTGTGTCTAGAACCCACTCCAGAGTCTGGCATTGAGCGTATGCTCAGTGGCTGCTTGTGAAGACATGCATTTAATTGGCAGGAGTTTTTCAAAATGTGACAGGATTTTGTTGAGTGGCTCGTATGCCTGCTCTGAATAACATAAATGTCTCAAATGTCTTACGTTTGTTGGGTACTTGGATGTGCCAAACATTGTGCTTCAGGGCCTTATGAGCTTTTGTGTCATAATCCTCACAATAGAGCCCACGAGGAATGTGGTAGTATTGTGAAGTTCATTTTAGAGCCGAACCAGGGAGACACAGACGGGTGAGCTAGAGTTGTGCGTGGCTGGTACTACCCTTATACTAGTATGTGGCTGAGCAGAATTCACGTCCAGACCGTCAGGTCCAAAAACCATATTCTTAACCTCTGTGATCCCCCAGCCTCTGGATGCCAGCCCTCCCAGGGGAGTCACAGCTCCTTAGGGTGGTAATTTGGAAGAGGTGCCTCCTCTCTAGTTAGCATTACTCTCTGGAGCAGGGCGTCTGCCTTCCAGCTGCTTCAATCTCCTGGTAACTTCTCCACTAGCTCGGGAAACCCCTCCAGGGGTGGCTGAGCCTTAGCACACCTTTGATTTAAATGCTATTCCTTAAAGTTTTAGTTGAAATCTCTCAGTGTAGAGTTCACTAATGAGCATTACTTTTACCAACAGACCCACGTGGTAGAGCCTTTCACAGGTTTTTTAGTGCTTAAATGGCATTTGTCTTCATTGTCACTTCTACTTTCTTCTATATGATTTAAATGAACAAATTTGACCCATTTTTTTCATTTTGTTAGGATTTTCTTGTCTTATGATTCTGTAATCTGGTATAATCAGGATTTCTCCCAGCCATCCAGTGAATCCAAAACTTCCTGTTTTGGAGGTGGTGGCTGTGATGTTGAGGTTCAGAGTGTGGGCTCTACAGGCAGACCACCAGCTTTCCAATCCCAATCTATTGCTTGCTAACAGTGTTAGTTCAGAAGCAAACGGAGAAAAACACCACTCCTCCTCCAGGTGATTCAGATGCACCTTTGCACCAGATTTAAGGCCCAAAATCTTTTAAGCTTTGGTAATGAGATGTTAAAGAATTTCCAGATGCTCTTGCTCTGCTGTTGATGATCATGATGAAATTATATGACAATTATGGATGGTTAAAGCCTCTCTAGATACAGTTATGATAACTAATATTTTTGTTTGTGTTGTTTTATTGAGAAATCTTCACACATATACAGTCCATACATGGTGTACAATCAGTGGCTTACAACATCATCACATAGTTGTGTATTTGTCACCATGATCACTTTTAGAACATGTGCATCAGTCCAGAAAAATAAATAAAAAGAAAACGCTTATACATCCCATACCCCTCCCTCTCACTGACCACTAGTATTTCCATACACCCAATTTATTTTACTCCTATCCCCCTTATTATTTATTTATTTTTTATCCATATTTTTTCACTCATCTGTCCATACCCTGGATAATAGGAGCATCAGGCACCAGGTTTTCACAATCATACAGTCACATATTAAAAGCTGTGTCATTATACGATCTTTTTCAAGAATCTAGGCTACTGGAACACAGCTCATCAGTTTCAGGTACTCTCCTCCAGCGAATCCAATACACCACAAATTAAAAAGGGATATCTATATAATGCATAAGAATAACCTCCAGGTTAACCTCTTAGCTCTGAAATCTCTCAGCCACTGAAACTTTACTTTGCCTAATTTCTCTCTTCTCCGTTTTGGTCAAGAAGTCTTTCTCAATCCCATTATTCCAGGTCCCTGCTCATCCCAGGAATTCTGTCCCACATTACCAGGGAGACTTATACCCTTGGGAGTCATGTCTTACATAACGGGGGGGGGGGGGGGGCGCAGTGAGTTCACCTGCTGAGTTAACTTAGAGAGAGGCCACATCTGAGCAACAAAAGAGGTTCTCTTGGGATAACTCTTAGCTTATCCTCTGTAGGATTAAGTTTCATAGGGGCAAACCCCAAGATTGAGGGCTCAGCCTATTGAATTTGTTGTCCCCACTGTTTGTGAGAATAGGAGGAATTCCCCAAATGGGGAAGTTGAATATTTCCTCCTTTCTCCCCAGTTCCACAAGGGAACTTTGCAAATAGTTTTTTTTATTCATTGCCCAAATTACTCTGGGATATATTGGGGCATCACACTAACCTGGACAAACCAACAAGATCTCACACCCTAGACAAAATTCTCTGTACTATTGGTGTTCAACTAAACTGGCCATACAAATTAAATTAGATAATATGATATACAAAATATAAATTTTGCACCAAATAAACATCTTTCCCTTTTGTCTCACATAGAAGTTGAAGTTTTAAAATATGAAGTATATCATCCTTTACCCTGTAATCTGATTTACCTTAGTCCTGTCCAGATCAGCTTCATTCATATCTCTACTTGAAGTCTGATCCCTTTTTTCTCAAGTGTTTAAACAGTTCCTGTATGGGATAATGCTGACTTTCATAGCTTCCGAACTCTAACACTGAGTCCCAGGTGTCACATAAATACCGGAAGTTTCTGAGACCAACCAGGTTATATACAAACAGCTCAGTATCTCAGAATTTAGTAACAGTTCCTGGGTATATATGAGCGCTGTCAGATCTTACAATCTAGGACCCTTTATAGTAGGTCCCAAGCTGATAACCCATGTTCTTGACTTCAGTTCATGGTGTTTGTATATTATAGTTAGTCCAAATGAATGAGACATGATAATATTTGTCTTTTTGTTTCTGATATTTCATTCACCATACAATCCTTAAGGTTCATTCACCTAGTTAAATGCCTCACAACTTCATTCCTTCTTGCAGGTACTCAGTAATCCATTGTATGTATACACCACAGTTCCTCCTTCCATTCCTCAATTGTTGTACCCTTAGGCCACCTTCATTCATTTCTAACAACTGATATTTAATCTCGAACCTGTAGGAGGCTCTAGCAGTTCTCTAGCCTTTACATGAATGTGTCAGATAATTCTCATAACAACACTATTAGGCAGACATTGTTTTTGTCCTGGTTTCACAGCTGAAAAAAGTGTCAGAGAGGTTAAGAAATGTGGTGAAGGTATACATTTGGTAATTGGAAGAGCCGTGATTCAGAACCAGGCAGCCTGACTCCAGGCTCAGTGCTCTTACTACGGCACTCCACTGCCTGTGGCCACTGGCTACCCAGAGAACCATGGAGCCAGGATTTGAATCCCGGTCTTCTGCCTCCAGAATCCTACATGCTTAACCACTATGTTCTGCTGGCACTAACATCTATATATCAAATCAATCCCATTATATTTCTAGATTTGGATCATTATCTACCATGTCTTCCTCTGGTAGGGCTCATTTGTAGTGTGCGTTTGCTTTTGAGATTGATTAACATGACCTTTTGTTTATTCATCTCATAGGTGACACCGGGTTGAAAACTGTGCACGGAGTTGTGACAAGGTTCTGTTGTGAACATGGCTTGATTAATGAATCAATCTGCTTTAATAGTGATGCTGTGAATGGCAATGTGCTTCTGAAAGTTGGACAAAAAGTGACTGCACTTGTGGAAGAAGATAAAACATCTCATGGATTGAAAGCAGTCAAAGTAAGATTTGCATGAATTTGGGGACAGTCTATTCCTGGCAGGCTTCCAACCTTTCTTCTACTTATTCATTCTAAGTTGACCTGGTATAGTCGATGTGTTAACTTGAGTAATTTGAATTCCCATTCACATGAGTGTGTGGTGCTTTTAGTGTTACCTTTGTAGTGATTTCTGTTTAAAAAAATATAAATTATATATTCTTCTACCATTTAAAAATATGATTGACAAGGATAATTCTTGACTCTATACCGTTCTACAAATTCCTTTTGTCAGGTAAGAACCCATTTTCTGTAGTATGCATTCATAGAAGTAGAATTGCTAAGTCAAAGGTTGTGCATTCTTTTTTTTTTTTTTTTACATGGGCAGGCTCTGGGAATCGAACCCGGGTCCTCTGGCATGGCAGGCAAGCATTCTTGCCTGCTGAGCCACCGTGGCCTGCCCAGGTTGTGCATTCTTTATACAGCTTTATAAAATTTGTTAATTTTACCCCTTTAAGAGTTAAGGATACTGATTTACACTGTCAGCAGCAGGTGTGACTCTGTCTGTTAGTAATGGCAAGGATGGAAATATGATCAATCTTTGATGTCTCTGCTTATCTGAGATGCAAAAAGCAGCCTCATAAATTTATTTTGCATTTCTTTAAGTATTAGTGACAATAGAGCAACTTTTCTTTTCTTAGAGCTCTTTATACATTAAGATCATTAGATCTGTCTGTACGTTAGGGAAATCTAAACATTGTGAGGAAAATTATCATATGAAGGTTTTGCCACTACTTTCTCTAAGGCTTTCTTTTAACTTAGTTTTATGGATTTGAAATTCTATATAATGTAAATGTACTCACTTTTTCCATGTGTCTTTTGGTTTTGGTAAAAATCCTCACAGAAGCTTATTTCACTTCATAATACACACAAGTGTTCACACAGGTTGTCCTCTGAAAGTTTATTTATGTCTAAACATTCTGTCTTGCCTTGTTTTAGAGACTGAGGGAAGGATCCAGATTTTATTTCGCTAATGGCTATCCTGTTGTCCCCATACCTTAAATTATATAAGTAAATATTTAAATTTAAAGAACTAAATAATTTCCCTACTGAGTTGAAATGCCATTTCTATCATATACTACGTTCCCATAGGCATTTGAAACCACTGGGACATCCTATTGTGTTCATTTGATTGTTTTTTTTCAGACTGGTGGTATGACCAAGTTATTTGAATTGCCAAAGCATTATAACACACTTCAATGCTTGGTAGCCTAGTTTCTCTCTTAAAAGTTTTTTTTTTTTTTTTAATTTTTCGTACATTCCTTCCCATTGGTTTTTCTGCATGAATTTAAAATCATTCTGCGTAGCTCACCAAGTCCCAACAACAAAAACAACAAGAATAAAATGCGTTGAGATTTTTAATTAGAATGACATGGAGTTTATAGAATTAATTCAGGAAGAATTGACATATCCATAATGATCTTTTCACCTACAAAGCAGGTTTGCCTCTTATATGCTTCTAAGTTGTTCTATAGTTTTCACTGAATAGATTCTGTACATTTCCTCCTGTTTTTTCCCCAGGGTTTTAAACATTTTGTTCCATTATAAACCTGCATTTTTCTTTACATTATTTAACTTTTTTAAAAAAATTTAATTTTTTTTTAAACATAGCAACATACAAACATGAACATTCTTACCATGTGATCATTCTTGGTATATAATCAGTAACGCACAATATCATCATGTGAGTTTGATGATCATTTCTTAGAACATTTACGTCAATTCAGAAAAAGAAATAAAAAGAAAAAACTCATACATACCATACCCCTTACCCCTCCTTCTCATTGACTGCTAGTATTTCCATCTACCCAATATATTTTAGTCTTTGTTTCCCCTATTTTTTCTATACCCCTTTCATTGATCACTAGCATTTCAATCTACTAAATTTATTTTAACATTTGTTTCCTATATTAATGTATTTTTAATACATATGTTTTACTCATCTGTCTGTACTGTAGATAAAAGGAGCATCAGACACAAGGTTTTCACAATCACACAGTCACATTGCGAAAGCTATATCATTATACAATCATCTTCAAGAAACCTGGCTATTGGAACACAGCTCTACATTTTCAGGCCCTTCCCTCCAGCCTCTCCAATATACCTTAACTAAAAAGGTGATATCTATATAATGTGTAAGAATAACTTCCAGGATAACCTCTCCACTCTGTTTGAAATCTCTCAGCCATTGATACTTTATTTTGTCTCATTTTTCTCTTCCCCCTTTTGGTCTAGAAGGTTTTCTCAGTCACTTGATGCTGAGTACCAGCTCATTCTGGGATTTCTGTCCCACGTTTCCAAGAAGGTTCACACCCCTGGGAATCATGTCCCACATAAAGCAGGGGAGGGCAGTGAGTTTGCTTGTGATGTTGGCTGAGAGAGAGAGGCCACATCTGAGCAATGAAAGAGGAACTCTTGGGGGTGACTTTTAGGCCTAATTTTACGTAGAATTAGCCTATCCCTCACAGGGATTAGTTTCATATGAACAAACCCCAAGATTGAGGGGTCGGCCTATTACTTTGGTTGTCCCCACTGCTTGTGAGAATATCAGGAATTCTCCACTTGGGGAAGCTGAATTTTCCCCCTTTCTCATCATTCTCCGAAGGGGACTTTGCAAATACTTTTTTATTCACTGTTCAAATCACTCTGGGATTTATCAGGGCATCACTCTAGACAAACCTCTTATATGCTTCTAAATTGTTCTATAGTTTTCATTGAATAGATTCTTTATATTTCTTCCTGTTTTTTCCCCAGAATTTTAAATACTTTGTTCCATTGTCAATTTGTATTTTTCTTTACGTTATTTAACTTTTTAAAATAAAATTCTAGTAAAAAATTTCAAAGCATTATTATATTGTATTTTCAAACTAAATTTTTCTTCTTGTTTAGGAAAGTATTGACTTTTGTTATGTAACTTGGTAGATGTAAACTTACTGAATTCTTTCTGGTTGCTTTTATTACGTGCTTGAGATTTACTTTATTACTATCATTTATATAGCATCTGCATCTGTTATCTGGAGCTTTGAGAAAGTTGATTCTACCAGTTCTTACTGTTTGTTTAAACATTCTGTGGTGGGACAGAGCCCTGAATCGTCTCACTGCAGCATCTTTATTGGGGTGGGTTCTTTTGTCTTCTTATAGTTTTTTTCTTTTAAGCTATTAATATGGAGAAAGCTATGGATCATTTTCCTAATATTGAGCCACTCTTACTTTATGGAAATGATCCTTATTTGGTTATGATGTATAATTCTTCTAATGTACTGCTGGATTTGTTTGCTTGTTTTTTAATTTAAGATTTTTGCATCTCCATGCAAAAACTTAGTTTTCCTAATGCTAATGGCTATAGAAATTGATCTATAGTTGTCTCTCTTTATGCTAGTTTTATCAGTTTATATAATCGTTTTTATAATGGGTTGTGGTAGTTAGGTTCAGATGTCAACCTGGCCAGATGATGTTGTCCCGTTGTTCTGTTTCTGTGGATTTAAATCATCGGTATATGAAATTCATCTATGGCTGCTTACATTTGCAGTCAACTGAAGGGAGTGCCTTCCATAATGAGTGAGGTTTAATTTAATTCACTGGAGGCTTAAAAGAGAGAGGTCAGAAGAGAGCTCAAGAGCTCAACATACGTCATCTCAGCACTCACAGTTAAATCCAGATATTTGGAGATGCAGAAAGGAATTGCCCCGGGAAAAGCCATTGGAACCCAGAAGCCAGGAGAGAAGGCCAGCAGATGTCGCTGTGTGCCACCCCATGTGACAGAGAAACTCAGATGAAAGCTAGCTGCCTTTCCTCTGAAGAACTATAAATTTTTAACTAAATTAATCCCCTTATTAAAAACCAATCCAATACTTACCTGGCAGGGGAGACACCATGATCACGAAGGTGGTTTTCCCAGGGCGAGGCTTGTCCATTGCTCTCCGGGCGTGCTGACCCCTGCGATTTTCACACATGTGGGAAACTTGACTGTGTAATTTGTGGTAGTGGGGACTGCGTGCACGCTCTCCCCTAAAAAGAAAAAAAAAATCCAAATTCCTAAAGTTAAATTTTAGGGGGGCAAATATTTCCCAAAGTTATTTAATAATGTAACACACATAATTTGACTTAAAAATAGTTTTATTAACATACCAAACAATCCACTCAAAGTGTCCATGGTTTAATTTTTAAGAACTGCCTATTAATGAGAAAATTGAATTTCGGGGGGGGCCGCGGTGGCTCAGCAGGCAGAGTTCTCACCTGCCGTGCCAGAGACCCCAGTTCGATTCCTGGTGCCTGTGCATGTGAAAAAAAATTGAATTTCACAAGAAAAAAAAAGACCCAGTAACCTGGGTAAATCCTAAGATCCCCTTGATTTAAAATACTAAGCATTTATTCTAGAAAATATTTATTGATCACCTCCTATGGGTTACTGTTTGAAGTACTAGAGATTTTTTAATTAATAAAATAGAGATTCTTCGTGAAGATTATATGCAAGACCAGAGAGACATTATACAATGTATACTACAGGTCCAAAGAGTGATAAGTGTTGTGAACATATGTAAAGCACAATGAAGAGATGGAGGTGCTCTGTCAGTGGTCAGAGTGGACCACTTTATGGGAGTAAGATTTGAACTGGGATGTGAATGAAGTGAATCATGTGACAATCTGAGGGAAAAGCTTTACACAAAGAGCAAGTGGAATAACTGGACATGTTGAGAAATAGAACAGCATGGCTAGAGCAAAATGAGGGTGGGTATAGGAAGTGAGATCACATAGATAGCAGGTGGCTAGCTCATGTGTGGCCTTATAGGCCATAAAAAATAATTTGGGTTTTGCTCTGAGTAAGGTAGCATTTCATTTAGATGGGGAGTTTTGAGTCAAGGACTGGCACAATGTGGTTTTCACCTGAAAAAGATCACTCTACACCTCCCGTTCGGACCATGATGGAAACAATGGGTGTTAGCCTGACTCTCCAGCCTTAACTAACTATAAAACTGGATAAAATATATGAAATAAAATTTTCAGAAATTGGACAGCAAACCCTGCAAGGCTGTGATCCCTGAGAACAGGGAAACACACAAAATGAGTTCCCCATTCATTTTAGCTTTTTGCCTGAGGGCACTTTCTAGTCTAGTACAGGAAAATGGAGCCCAAACATAAAGAAAAGGTACTCTGCTAGATGGAGAGAAAAAAAAATCGACGTTTGAAGCTATTCTGGCGAATTTGTGGGGTTTCACTGATAAATTCCATCAAACATTTATGGAAGATATAAAAACACCAGTGTGACACAAACTCTTCCAGAAAGGAGACAGCACTTCCTAGCTCATTTTATAAAGCCAGCATAAATAACCCTGATTTTAAAACTAGGAAAGAGATTTACAAGAAAATCAAACTACAGATTAGTATCTCTCATGAGCAAACGCGGCAAGGAAGCAATTCTTGCCACTATTCACTAACATACTACAGATTCTAGCCAGTAAGGCAAGAAAAAGAAATAAAAGCATACATTTTGGAAAGGAAGTAGTAAACCTATTTTTATTTGCAGCAACATGGTTGTGCATATAGAAAGTCCTAAAGAATCTGTAAAAAAAAAAAACTAGAAGTAAGAAGTGAGTTTAGTTTGATCATAAGGTAGAAGTCAATATTCAAAACACCAATTGCACGTTTCTATACTAGCAACAAACATCAGGAAAATAAATCCTATTTAAATATAGCATTAAAAAAAAGCAATCCATCTCTGGTATATTGCATTCTTGCAGTTTTAGCAAATTAACACGTGGGTTTATACAAAGAATTGGGTGCATTCCTTCATTCTTTATGTTTCTGCACATAATTTAGCATCAGGATTATATATTCTGTGAAGATTATAAATAAGTCACCTATCCGACTGAAGTAGCTTTTCATTTCCTTCCAAAGCTAGTAGCTTGTTCGTTTTTTTCTTATTGCTTGTTTAACAAAAATACCCTGCAAATCTACCCACATCTTCATCTATCCCCTCCTCCTCCCATCCTATTAGAATGGAAAAAGTGTTCCTGCACCAAAGGCGAAGTTTCTGGTCTCTGTGGTGTGGATCTCATTCACTTTGCTTTCTCAGAACTCTTTCTCACACTATTGAGTGTCTCTGCTCTTCTTGTCTCACACTTTAAGTACCAGTATCCATCAACATTTAAACGTGCCCGAATCTGAGTTCAGAAAAAGCAACATCTGGCCTTCAATATTGCTTTTTCTTTTGATCTCTCCCCTTTCTTTTGCAGTCAAGCATTTTGGCATCCTTATCTGTTTCATTATCTTCCCTTCCAGTCATGGGTCATCTCACTGATGTCTGATTTCCCCTCCCACCACGTTCCATGAACCCCAAGCTACCTCTGCTCACATATGCAGAAATCACTTGTCAGGGAGTGTGGAAGTCCAGTGTCAGGCTTTACCTGTTTCTCCCTCACTGCAGCTTTACCTTACTACACAGAAGAGCCCTCTAAGTGCTGCTCCTCAGTCCACCTGGATGGCTTCTTCTCCTCAAGGCCCTTAGTCTCTGAAGATGTAATTTTTTCATCACATTTAGATTTTAGGATGCATGTTCGATAGATGGAACTGGTTCAAGATGCTGAAGCTTGTTGAGGTAGAGGGATAGTGGCAGGAGATGAGAACAGAGAGGAAGAGATCACAACAACCCTAAGGATTGTAGATTAGGGTAAGGAGTTTGGATTTTCCCTGAAGTTTAGTTGAAAGTCCATTAGAAGATATTAAACAAAGAAAAGACGTATTTCAAGTACCTGCAAAAATAATCATTGGTTGCTGTGTGGAGAATGGATGGTAGTGAACAAAGAGGTAAGCAAGCAGATAAAGGAGAAAGTTTGCAATATTGTTAGGTGTAAATAGTAATGGCTTGGACTAGGTAGTAGGAATAGAGGTGAAGAAAAGTGGTTGGACTACAAGTTAATTTTGAAGGTATTGATAGGATTTGCTGATTGGTTGGATAGAGGTGTGAAAGAAAGGGAGAAAGTTGTGGGTTATCCAAGGGGTTTTGTGTTCAGTCATTAGGTGAACTGAGTTACCATTTTCTGAGCTGGAGATGGGGAGAGAGTAGTATTTTGTGTGGGAAGTTCAGGGCATGTTAAATTTTGGCTATGTTAAACTTGAGATGCCTATGGGACAGCCATGTCCTAAGTCATTGTACATGTGAAAGTCAGTCATGAGCATTTAGATGGCATTTAGATCTGTGGGACTGGTGTGTGGATAAAGAGGAGGCTCAGGAACAGGAGGAGGATCTAGCAAAGGAAGCTGAGAAGGATCCTCTCCAGGAGAGGGTGCTGACACAGAAACCAGGCAAAGTATTTCAGGACATAGTGAGTGACCAACTGGGTCACGAACAGGTTGAGTGATGAAAGCATAAAAAATTGGACATTGGATTTGGCAACCTGGAGGTTACTAGTGATCTGAAGAGCAGTTTCAGTGGCATGTTGGCATAAAAGCCTCCAAAGTTTGCCTTGGAGGATGTCAGAGCTAATCAAGGAAAAAGATAAGACCACTAGATGGTAGCAACGCACAAGGTATTCAGTGAGGCTGTGCTTTGACAGGTTGTGTGAGCAGGAAATCCCTCACAGCAGGAGACCTTTCAGGGACTGCGATGCAGGGAACCATCCAGAAGGGGAAGCTGGGTAAGGAAAAGCTCCAGAGGAGAGCAGGTATTAGGACTACTTTTAAAGCAGTTAGATGTGTAAGAATTTGAGTTTGGAACTGGTGGTCTTTTTTGGGGATGCAGGGTTGGCTAACAGGCTTAGGCTGATGTGAAGAAGTAAAGAACACGCAGGACCGACACACAGAGGCCATCACTAGCTCATTTATATAACAAGTGGTTGAGGAAGGAAGTGAGAAACTGAGTCTGGAGGATTATTTCAATATCTTTTGCTGAGGGGGGAGCAAATGAAGCCAAGGGAGGCTGATTTGTCTTTTTTTTTTTTAAGCTAGGCTATTCTGAAGTATATTGATCCATTAGAGAGAAAAATTGATGTAGGAAGAAGAGAAGCAATAACTATAGAAGTCAAAACCTCCTGGAGGTGAGAGAGAGAATGGTATTGTGTCCACAACTGGGGGTAAGCCTTGAGTTAGGGCTTAGATGTCTCGACACTGTTAGGACAGAATCCAGAGAAAGCCAGAACAGGTGCCAGGAGGTTGATAGAGGAGCTGTCTAAAGATCCTTATTTTCTCAGAGAAGTAAGAGGCAAGCCTACTTATCTGTGTCTACTCTTTCATTAATGAGCATAAAATATTTGTGTAATTAAAAATAAAATTGCAGTGGTATGGTTTTGAGGTATATAGAGATTGTTTCAGATTGTGGAAAGGAATATTTACTAGGGAAATAGAGTAAGATTATTGGGTAGCATTGATTGTTCATGTGAGAATTATATCCATCATGGTAGGTTGTCCCAGACAGCTGAATCTGTTGTTTGTCTGTTTATTTTGCTGGAGAATTCAGTTGCTTGGGAAAAGTAGAAGAATAGCTGGATAATTGGGCCTTACTGGGCTTTGGGTTTTGCCAGCTGAAAGTGACAAAGAGAGTGAAGTTCAAGAGTTGATGGTGTTTGCACACTGAAGAAGATATTTGGGCTTCTTCAGTGTGCGTGTTCATATCTTTCATTAAATTTGGGAAGTTTTCTGCCCTTATTTCTTTAAATATTCTCTCTGCCCCTTTTTCTCTTTCTTCACTTTCTGGGAGTCCCAGAGTGCCTATATTGGTACGCTTGATGGTGTCCCCCAGGTCTTAGGTTCTGTTCTCTTTTTCTTTTTCCTTTCTGCTCCTCAGCCTGAATCATTTCAATTGTCTTGTGTTTGAAGTCATTGATTCTTTCATCTGCCAGCTCCAATCTGCTGTTGAAACCCTTTAAAGAATTTTTCATTTCAAGTATTGTGATCTTCAACTCCAGTGGTGCTGTTTCTGAAAGTTCTATTATTATTATTATTATTATTTTGGGTGCATGGTCTGGGAATTGAACCTGGATCTCCCACATGAAAGGTGAGCATTCTACCACTGAACCACCTGTGGAACCTCTGCAAGTTCTATTTTTAAAAATTTCTGTCTCTTCGTTGAGATTCTCATATTGTTCATTCATTGTTTCCCTCATATCCTTTAGTCCTCTTACCATGTTTTCCTTTGTGTCCTGGAGCAAATTGAGGCTCTGTTTTTTTCTTTTTTTTTTTTTACATGGGCAGGCTCTGGGAATTGAACTGGGTCTTCAGCACTCAGGCGAGAATTCTGACACTGAGCCACCAGTGTTCCACCTGAAGATCTTTTTTTTTTCTAAAGTCTGTCTTGTATGTCGAAAGTCTTGTCCTCTTCTTTGATGGTGTCTAGATTTTTATCTTGATCCTGTAGGTGGGCCATCCTTTCCTGTTTCTTTGATTGTCTTGTATGTTGCACACTGTGCATCTTAATATTTTAAAGTGTTAATGCTGGAATTTAGTCCCTGCGCTATCTGCTCCTTAAGTTTGTATCCAGCTAATGATATGACAAAGATTTCCTTGAGAGACAGGAACTGATAAAAACAAACAAGCCAAAGCAAAAAAACACCTTCCACAGCCTTTGTAAATTGGCTCTGCATTGGCTAGTGGTCTTCTTCAGAGCTCAACCCTCCTATCAAAAAGATCAGCCCAAGGCAAATGTGAAATGCAGACTCCTCTTTGTCTCACTGAGTCTGTATGGGGCCTGCTTCTTGTCCTACTTGTTGCCTTAGGAATGACCAGTGTACAGGAATTCTGTTGCCCCTTTTCTCCCTTTGAAATAGACAGTCTACCTCTCCTGGGTTCTCTATTGTATGACATAATGTAGATACTATTTGCCCTGGGCCTTCTCAGCTTAATTGTTTCTTTCACTAATTTAGCTTTCTTGAAGGTGCTTCTTTGCCTTCAGGATAAATTCTCAGAGCAGGAGCTGGAGACAAGTTTCCACCTGATTGGCACTGACATATAGGCACCCCAGAATGTGCAAAGGGGTTCTCTCTTCTCTCTGCCAGGGCCAGGGCCCCACAGTGGGGATGCAGGCTGGCTCCCCACCTCATTGGAGATGGGGTGGGAGAGGAGCTAGCAAGGGCACCAGGAATTTTGTTTGTTTATTCTTGATTCGCCACTTGCCCAGTTACCACAACCTTTTGACTGTTTTCCAGCGTTTTGAGGGAGATGGTTCTGCTAATTTTTGCTATCTGCTCAATGATTCTGGGGATATCGTGCCCTGGAGCATGTTAGGCCACCATCTTTTTTTATTGTTAAATAAAAATATATATACAAAGAAAAGAAAGAAAAAGCAATGATTTTCAAAGTATACCTCAACAAGCAGTTACAGAACAGATTTTGCCACCAGCTTTTTTTTTTTTTTTTTTTTTACATGGGTAGGCACTGGGAATTGAACCCAGATCTCCGGCATGGCAGATGAGAACTCTAACACTGAGCCACTGAACCACTAAGCCACTGTTGCCTGCCCCCATCATCCTTTTTTAAAATATTTTTATTGATAAATCTTCACACACATACAGTCCATACATGGTGTATAATCAGTGGCTCCCAGTAGTATCACATAGTTGTGTATTCATCACCATGATCATTTTGTAGAACATTAGCATAACTCCAGAAAAAGAAATAAAAAGAGAAAAGAAAAAACTCACACATACCATACTCTTTACCCCTCCCTCTCATTAACCACTAGTATTTCCATCTGCCCAATTTATTTTACTCCTTATTCCCTCTTATTATTTATTTATTTTTATCCATGTTTGTTTACTTATCTGTCCATACACTGGATAAAAGGAGCATCAGGCACAAGGTTTTCACATTGTAAGCTATATAAATTATACAGTCTTAAAGAATCAAGGTTACTGGAACACAGTCCAGCAGTTTCAGGTACTTCCTTCTAGCCACTCCAGTACACCATAAACTAAAAATAGATGTTTATACAATGCATAAGAATAACCTCCAGGATAACCTCTGCACTCTGTTTGAAATCTCTTAGCCACTGAAACTTTATTTTGTCTCATTTCTCTCTTACCCCTTTTGGTCAAGAAGGTCCTCAATCCCATGATGCTGGGTCCTGGCAAATCCTGGGAGTTCTGTCCCACATTGGCAGGGAGATTTACACCCCAGGGAGTCATGCTCCGTGTAGGGAAGAGGGCAGTGAGTTCACCTGCTGAGTTGGCTTAGAGAAAGGCCACATCTGAGCAACAAAAGGGGTTCTCTTGGGGTGATTCTTAGGCATAATTTTAAGAGGGCTTAGCCTATCCTTTCCAGGAATACGTTTCATTGGGGCAAACCCCAAGATCAAGGGCTTGGCCTGTTGATTTGGTTGTCCCCACTGCTTGTGAGAATATAAAAAATTCTCCAAATGGGAAAGTTGAATATTTCCTCCTTTCTCCCCAGTCCCCCAAGGGGACTTTGCAAATACTTCTTTATTTATTGCCCATGTTACTCTAGGATATATCAGGTTATGCCACCATCTTGGCTGACCAGACCAGGAAGATATTAGAGGTGGGAGAATTGAGAACTTGGAAAAGGTTCAGTTTCGGGTGTGATTGTGAGTGGCAGTGGAGTCAGGGAACAGAGGACTTGCGGATCATCCACCTGGATAATGACAGATGTGGTGGAGAAAGGGGAACCTGGGACTGAAGTCCTCAATAAAGTGAAATGACAGTGAGGTTGGTGTGGAAAGCGGGAAAGACATCAAGAAATAAATGGTAATATGTCATGAATTAGACTATTAAAAATTGTAGGCTATTCATGAACTAAGCTGTTGAAAAAAGGAGCATGAAAAAAGAGAATTTACACCTCAGTGGATTGTTTCCATCAGGAAACTTTGAATAAAAAATTCCATTCCTAGGAGAGTATCCTACAGAAATAAATCAAGCAGAAAGACAGTGGGTCAGGATACAAGCTAAATGTCCAACAATGTGGAATTAGGTCAATAAATTGTGACACAGCCATTCAGTGGGATGCCATGTTATCTATTAAAATAATATTTCAACAATATGTTGACATTTTTGTAATCATTTGTGACACTTTAATAACGTATTCAATTTTCTTTCCTAATATTGTATGTATATTGGTACATATAGTAAAAACGTGTGGAAACAGTAAATAACAGAATGTGGTCAGTGGTTTCATTCTAGATAGGTAGAGGAAATATGGATTGTAGGTCATTGTTTTATGCTTTTTGCTCATCTGTACTTTCTACTTTTTATATCATGCACATACATTATTTGTGTAATTAAAAAATCAAAATATAAATTAGGGCCATTTTACTTCCAATAAACAGAAAATGTGGATGCCTCCTATTGCACTTAAATTAAAGCCCTAGTTTGACTTGGCCTTTGTTGACCCTTTCCCAGTTAGAGATTGTTTTTCCAACTTTATCTCATGCTGTATCCCCATAGTATCCCGATCTTGAGTCTTATAGTTTTCTTCCATATTCCCTAACTTGGCTTGTGTTTTTCTGCTCCTTTGCTTTCTCCTTAACTCTGTTCCCCAACTTACCAGGTTAATTTTCACTTCTTTCACATCCCAGGTCAAATTCCCCTTTCTCTCAGAAACTGTCCTCTGTTCGCCCAGTCCGAAATTCTTCCCCTCCTGGGAATTTCCAGAATTCAATTTTTGAGCTTGTAAATCATTTATCACAACTTACTTTGAAGTGGTTATTTTTGCCTTCTGTTTCCATTTGATTGTGAATTCCTGGAGGGAAGGAACAGTATGCCTTTTATCTTTAAACCTAATACTATCAGAGCGTAATGCATTCAATCTGGTAGATGTGAAAATGATGTTTTTAGATGCATTGTAAAAATATACAAAGCTAAGGCATTACTTTTTACCAACATTTCCTGCTTATCACATATTATTCAGCTGAAATATATTCACTACTGTTTATGATAGTTGTTTAAATCATTTATTGAACAATGATGATATAAGCATGTGTTTCCCATTTTTCAACTTTTGTTATGTTTGAACTTTTCTTTATCGTACAGGTGTATGCTTTCTGTGATAATTGCCATGGCGATGGATCATCATCCTCCCAAACTAGAGTTTTAATTGGTCGTGTTACCTCCATGATGAAAGGTGGTGGCTACATTAATCACACAACTTACTTCACTCTGGGTGTTGTGTGTCAAGGTACAATTTACATTTTTTATATAAAATTCAGTTTTGCCTGTTTTTAAAATGTTATAGCTTGGATTTAGAAATGGTTACAGGAATCATTTTGGGGATCAAATTTAGAAGATGATTAATTTTTTGAAAATATTGTAGTACTCAAACTACTTCTCCAGTGTATTTGCTTCTGTTAGTGGATCTTTAATGCTTGAGCAGTTGAAGATGGTACCGTAAAGCATCAGGTCAGATGCATAATGTTTTTACAACATATGCTATCATTTTTGCGTGTTCCTTTATCAAATAACAGTCACTAATATCTGTGTAACTTTCTTATTCATACGGGTATTGAATTTCTAATATAACTGCAAAGTATTACCAGTATGCAGGTGTACTATTTCTCCATGAGAAAGAATTCAGGAACAAGAATGCCTGTAGCAGTAAGTAGTAAAGTTTATTGAAAAGTTAGTACACCCTAAAGAAATTAGCGCAGACGTGCTCAAAAGTGAGACATGCCTCGAGTGGCATGAATCTAGCCTGTTTTATAGGGAGGTTCTGCTACTAGTGACTTTTCATCTCAACCTTTGAACCCCAGATATCTTCCTTGTCTCGGGAGGAGATAACTCTTGGTGCTTGTGGAGCTCTGTCATGTACTCAAAAATTGTTTGGGGGCAGATTTTTAACAACCTTCATGATGCCAAGCTTTCTGTTATTAACTGAGTCCATTTTGAGCCCTTGATTTTTCAAGCTTTATGGCTTTTAGGGGGTTTTGGGCTTTAGGGGAAATTTTGTACTAAGACTCCTAATGCTACTCCTTTCTTTGCAGTCACATAGAAGAAAAAGGGCTAATCTAAGTCGGGCAGGCTCAGGGCAGGCAGGCTGGTGAGAGTGCCTTGAGGGTGGTGAAGGCAGTAGCCTGCTTTGCTTCCTGTTCTAAGTCCTCTGATAGCTTCATAACAAGGCTGTGCAATTTCTCCAAATTGTGGTATCTAGATCCTGCAATATCTGGCCATCCCCAGGGAGGCTCTTAATTGCTTTTTTGTCTGAGGGGGTGGCATTGCGAGTGTAGCCTGGACTCTCTTGGATGACAAGGAGCACTCCCCTGGGTGAGGACAAAGTCAAGGTAAAGAACTCTTTGTAGGGCACTTTGAGCTTTAGAAGATGAAACTCAGTACCCTCGTTTGGCTAAGAAATGAAGAGCAGCACTAGTGTCCGTGAGGGTGGCGTCCATAGTAGGGCTGCGTATTAATAAATCGTCCACACATTGCAGAAGGGGGTTAGATTCTAAATGCAGAAGGGCTAGGTCCAGTACTAGTGCATTCCCAAAAAGATGAGAACTGTTCTCTGAATCCTTGAGGTAGAACTGTCCAGGTGATCTGGGTTGGGATAGCGTCCACCGGCCTTGCCACTCAAAGGCAAATAGAAACCGAGAATGTGGGTGTAAAGGTATACAGAAAAAAAAGCATCTTTTAAATTAAGGACTGAATACCACGTGGTGGAGCTCAGGATTTTATTGAGGCTGGTGTAGGGGTAGGTACGATAGGGTGGAGGGGAATGACAAATTGGTTTACGGCACTAAGATCTTGCACTAACAGAGGTCCCATTTGGCTTTTTAACGGGCAGAATGGAGGTATTAAAAGAGGACCTGCAGGGAATGAGAAGTTCTGTCTTTAAGAATTTTTGGATGACAGATTGAATAGCTTTATGTCCCCCCTGCATAAGGGGGCACTGTCTTTCTCTGGGAAATGATAAATCCTTTCTGTACTGGATTATAATAGGAGGAATGTGAATTCCCTTTACAGGCAGTTCTGGTTCCCAGATTTAGGGGTCCACTTGACTTCTTAACTCGGAGGGGAGGGACTCTAGAGAGTTTTCAGTCCCTTAAGACCATACTTCAGGCCACAATATTTTCAACGGGGCCTTCAGGTTCTTGCTTTGGCAGACAGCCTATTATTTGGTTTGGGTACCTAATGCCTTTAGTATTTCCCTTCCTAGAAGTGGGATGGGACACTCTGGTATTGTTAAAAACTGGTGACCCAAAAGAATATTGCCAATTCGACAGGAGTTATGTGGGGTGAAAGCTCAAGCCCGAGCCTTCCCATCTATTCTTACTATGGGACAGGTCTTTGAGGAGAGAGAGCCGGACTGAGAGGTTAAGACAGAATATGTGGCTTCCATATCAGTTAAAAAGTCAATTAAAAAGTTAATCATCGCTCCGCCCCCTGCTCGCCTGAGCGTCTTTGGGTGGCGCGTGGCCAGTGGCCCCGCGTCTCGGAGCAGCTCCCAGCGCCCACCCAGGATGAGGAGAGGGCGGTGCCGGTCCGGCAATTCGAGGGCGCGTGTTGCTAAGAAGAGGCATTTCCCACGAGGGGAATCCCATTGATGGGAATATGCAGCGTGGAGAATACCCCCAGCCGCCGCGGAGCCGTACGGTCAAAACCGAGCAGGAGTTGGAGGAGGTTGGGAGGCGGCCGACTGGCCACCTGCTGAAAGCATCCTGCCGGATTCTGTTACCTTCGAGCCTGGGATAGACAGTCTCGCCCCTTTATTCTTCATTTAAAACGGTGTTTCTCAGAAACACTGCATACAGTTTTAACCTCACTTAAATCGCTCCCGAGAGTCGCTTTTCTCCAACCAAGTTAACGTGCAACAAAGTTTGTTTTTCCCCTTCGCTCTGACCATCGTGCAAGCATTCAAAACCATACTCAGGGCTTCTCTGAGTCGGAATGATTGGATGAAGGTCTTGTTTTTGACCGCCTAGCGTAGGGCGTGAGGCAGTGGCGAAGGAGCCGGGAGAGGAGGGTGGTCGTCTCCGGCGGTGGGATTGTTCCCGGGCGCGCGCTAGCGCCAGCAGGCCGGGGGAGGGTGTTTCCTCTCTTTCTGCAACCTAGGAGAGAGGCTGCGGAGCCTTGTGCCCGGGTTTACTGTCTGTGTAGCTTCTAGAGCAGTGGCTACTGTGGATGCGTATTGACATTATTATACATAAACCTAATAGTTATTAACCGTTGGGCTATTTAATGGTAGAAACTGCTTTAGCTATCCAATATATATGCAAATAACCCATGATCCCGCAACTTTCTTTCAAACTGGATTCACTTTTGAAAGAGGCATTTTCTTGCCTCCTGTTCCTCAACTGTTTGTCTTTCTACTCCATGAGACTGGAAGTTAATTGAGGTGGAGACCTTAGCCACCTCTCACAGTTCCCAGCCTGTGTTCATTAAACATGTTGGATGAGTAGATGCCCTGGATTTCCTCCTTGTTCCAATGCTTTTCTTGCTTTAAAATCCAATGTGGGAGATAGATTTTGCAGTTGTTTATAATAATGGAAAATTGGAAACAAATGACTAAATGTAGGGGATTGGTTATGTAAATTTCGGCAGGCTTTAAGTGATGTAGTAGGAAATACTGTGTATGATGTTAAATCAAGAAAGAGATTACAAAGATATAAGTTACGATTTTTATAAACGTTCAAAATACATATAAGTATATTTTATAATATACAATTACATATATATACCGAAAAATATGAGAAATTATATACCAAAATGTCCATTGATTCCCCCCACCCACCCGCAGTTGTGGAATTTCACATGCGTTTTTAGTCCTTGTTTATCTCTATCTTCGAAGTGTTCTGTAATTAATATATATCTCTTGTACAATAAACAAAAGTTTTAAAAAGAAAAAAAAAGTTACTCATCAAGGGTCACCCAGGATTTGGTGAGATCCAGAAAGCCACTTGTGCTGTGCTTCTTCAGTTGAGATCAGGGACAATCAACAGGACCTTTGGAGAGGCTTCACTCTCCCTTGGGGGCTTGACGCACTCAGGCCCAGTGTCTAGCCTTCCCGCATTTTGGACAGGGTCCAGGGGGCTCTCTCCACCCTCGGGTTTCCTTCCATCTTTGTGTGCATTCTTGCCTCCAGTGCCCTGACTCTCCAAATCAGTGACAGGTTCCAGGTGATTTCTGCCCAGATGTGACCCTGAGGTGGCTGCTTACCATTTACATCTAAAACTAGGAGCTTGCTTTATTCTGGCCTCTCTTTATTCTCTCCTCCTCTGCACTCCTGTCCTGGTTATTAAAGACAGAAAAGGTCTTTCATAAGTTTTTGGGGCCCTGAGGACATCTTTTGCAGTTTTCTCCTTACTTCTGAAGCTGACTGACGTATAAAGTATGTCTTTAACATGACTCACCCTTCCTCAGAGTCTGGATCTGCACCAGTATACTTTTTCATGGCCTCCACTAGCCTCTCCTTAAACAGCAGGGTTTTCCTTGTCTTCCTGAGTTATGTTCTGTAGCATGTTGTAATTTACAGGCTTGATAATACATTTTTCATACCCTCTGTTAAGCAAGTAGCCATATGGTCCCGTGTATCAAGATCTCGCTGCCGTCTTTGATAATTCAGATCAGGGCCTGTGTTTGGGACAGCTTTGGCCCCAACCTTATACCATGCTGGTCGTTGCCTGTGCAACTTGTCTGCATGCCCTTGGGCTTTTGCCCCAGTCCTTCATTCCTCCTTGGGAGCACAGCAAGAGGAGAGAATGACTTGGACATCTCCCCAGGTGAACTTGTAGGTTAAGACTAGGTTTTTTAACTCCTCTAGAAACTTGGAGGAATCCTCAGGAAACTTTCCTAATTGTTTATTTTTTTGTTGTAGGATTTCTCCTTTTTTAAAAAAATATTTTTATTTAAGAAAACAAACAATACACTTAGAACCACCAAAAATGGTTATCTTAGTTAGCTTATCCATAGGCATATTTAAATAAAGAATCCAAATAATCATTGTAAAGCCTGTGTTTGCACAGTAAGTTCCATAAACCAATTTAAAATTAACACAACAAAGACAAAATCACAAACTCAGCAGTTTCTTAGATTCTAAATATTAAACACTAACTTAAGTACCATTTGTTCAGCTGTCAAAACTGAATATTCTCAGAATATCAAGTAGAAAGTTATTACAAATATCAGCGCTGCTATAGTAATGATGTACGCTACTAAACATTTTCCTGATTTTAGGAAAATATAAAGATACAAATGTTTTTTACAATCACCATATGGAACTCTTAACCACCAAAAATGGATATCCTAGTTAGCTTATCCATAGGCATATTTAAATAAAATATCTAAATAATCATTGTAAAGCCTGTCTGTACAATATGTTTCATAAACCAATTTAAATTAAAGCAAGGAAGGAAAAAATCCATAGATACAGATACCAGAGTTTCTGTCTGACTCTAAATATTAAATGGTATCTTAAATACATTTGATTAACTATCAAAACTGTGTACATTCTCAAAATATCAAGTAGGAAGTTATTACAAATATCAATTTTGCTCTAGTAATCTGTATCACTAAACATTTTGAAAATTTTTGATTTCAAGAATTTATTTTATCTAATGTTACCATAGTTACCTACGTTTTTTTTTTTGCTGTAAAATATAGATACAAAGCAAAGAAAGAAAAAAGCAATAATTTTCAAAGCTCATTTCAAAAGCCGCTACAGAACAGGTCCCATAGTTTGTCATGGATTACCATTCCCTCATTTCAGATTTGTCCTTCTCCAAAACACTGGAGGCTTTACCAGAGTTATAATAACAAAATCATATAGTATTTGTCCTTTCGTGTCTGACTTATTTCACTCAGCATTATGTTCTCAAGGTTTATCCATGTTGTCGTATGTTTCAGGATATCAGTTCTTCTCACTGCTAAAATTCCGTCATATGTGTATACCAAATTTTATTTATCCACTTGTCTGTTAATGGGCACCTGGATTGTTTCCTTCTCTTGACAATTATGAATAGTGATGCTGTGAGCATCGGTGTGCAAATATCTGTTCATGTCACTGCCCTCAACCCTTCAGGGTATATATCAAGTATTGGTATTGCCAGGTCATAGGGCAATTCAATGTTTAGTTTTCTGAGGAATCGCCAAACTGACTTCCATACAGGCTGAACCATTATACATTTCCATCAGCAGTGAATAAGTGTTCCAATTTCTCCACATCCTTTCCAACATTAGTAGTTCCTGTTTGCTTACATTCTTATGGTGTGAGGTGATATCTCATTGTCATCTTAATTTGCCAGTGAGTATGAGCAGCTCTTCATGTGCTTTTTAGCAATCTGTATTTGCTCTTAAGAAAAGGGTGTGTTCATATCCAGTGCTCATTTTATAATTGGTTTGTTCTTTTGTTGTTGAGCTGTATAATTTCTTTATGTACATAAGATATCAAGCCTTTATCCAATATGTGGTTTCCAAATATTTTCTCCCATTAAGTTTCCTGCCTCTTCGCCTTTTTAATAAAGTCCTTTGAGGCCCAGAAGGTCTTGATCTTAAGGAATTCCCATTTGTCTAGTTTTTCTTTCACTGCTTGCGCTTTAAGTGTAAAGTTTAAGAAGCTACCTACTATTACTAGATCTTGAAGATGTTTCCCTACATTTACTTCTAGAAGTTTTATGGTACTGACTCTTACATTTAGGTCTTTAATCCATTTTGAATTACTTTTTGTGTATGGTGTAAGGTAGAGGTCCTCTTTCATTCTTCTGGCTTTTGAAATCCAGTTTTCCCATACCCATGTATTGAAAAGACTATTCTTTCCTAGCTCAGTGGATTTTGGGGCCTTATCGAAGATCAAATGCCCATAAATTTGATGGTCAGTCTCTGCACTTTCCATTCTATTCCATTGGCCAATCCTTCTATCTTTGTGCCAATACCATGTTGTTATGACCACTGTGGCTTTATAGTAAGCTTTAAAGTCAGGAAGTGATATCCTCCCACTTTTTTTTAGAATATCTTTAGTTATCCAGGGTCTCTTTCCTTTCCATACGAATTTGATAACCAGTTTTTCCAGGTCTTCAAAGTAGGTTGATGGGATTTTAATTGGTATTGCATTGAATCAGTAAATCAGTTTGGGTAGAATTTATATGTAATAACGTTTAACCTTCCTGTCTGTGAGCATGGAATGTCTTTCCATCTATTTAGGTCATTTTTTATTTCTTTTAACAATTTTTTTGTAATTTTCTGTGTATAAGTCCTTGACATCCTTGGTTAGGCTTATTCTTAGATACCTGATTTTCTGGTCCTATTTTGAGTGGAATTTTTCCCTTAGTTGTCACCTCAGAGAAGTCATTACTTGTGAATAGAAACATTACTGATTTTTGTACATTAATCTGGCATCCCACCACTTTGCTGAATTTGTCTATTAGCTCGAGTGGCTTTATGTAGATTTCTCAGGGTTTTCCAAGTATAGGATCATGTCATCTGCAAATAACGAAATTTTTACTTCTTTTCCTATTTGGATGCCTTTTATTTCTTTCTCCTGTCTAATCATTCCAAGTAGGACTTCTAATGTAATGTGGAATAATAGTGGTGGCAGTGGGCATCCTTGTCTCTTTCCTAATCTAGGGGGAATGCTTTCAATTTCTCACCATTAAGTATGATGCTGGCTATAGATATTTCATATATGCCCTTTATGATATTGAGAAAGTTTCCTTTGATTCCTAACTTTTGAAGTGTTTTTATTGGGAAAGATGGTGGATTTTGTCAAATGCTTTTTCAGTATCAATACGATCATGTGATTTTTCCCTTTCAATTTGTTAATGTGCTGCATCACGTTGACTGATTTTCTTATGTTGAACCACCCTTGCATTCCTGGTATGAATCCACTTGGTCGTGATGTAAAATTCTTTTAATATGGCGTTGGATTCAACTTGTTAGTATTTTGTTAAGAATTTTTGCATCCATGCTCATTAGGGAAATTATTAGACTGATGTGAGCTTCATAAATTGAGTTAGGTAGCATTCCTATTCTTATTGGAATGGAAAAGTTTGAGTAGAAGTGGTGTTAGTTCTTTTTGGAATATTTGATAGAATTCTCCTGTGAAGCCGTCTGGTCCGTGGCTTTTCTTTGTGGGAAGATTTTTAATGACTGAATTGTTACTTGTAATTGGTTTGTGGAGATCTTCTATTTCTTCTTGAGTCAGTATAGGTAATTTGTGTGTTTCTAGGAATTTGTCCATTTCATCTAAGTTGTCTAGTTTGTTGACATATAGTTCATAATATTTGCTTATGATTTTTAAAATTTCTTCATGATCTGTGGTAATGAGTCCCCTCTCATTTCTGATTCTGTTTATTTGCATCCTCTCTCTCTTACTTTGTTAGTTTGGCTAGGGGTCCACCAATTTTATTGATTTTCTCGAAGAACCAACTTTTGGTGTTGTTGATTCTTTCTGTTGTTTTACTGCTCTCCAGTTTGTTTATTTCTGCTTTAATCTTTACTATTTCTCTTCTTTTCTTTGTTTTGGGGTTAGTTTGCTGTTCTTTCTTTGAATTCTCTAGGTGAGAAGTTGAATCCTTAAGTTTTGCTCATTCTTATTTTTTAATATAGACATTTAGGGCAGTAAATTTCCCTCTCGGCACTGCCTTTTCCACATCACAGAAGTTTTGATATGTTGTGTTCTCATTATCATTCATCTCCAGATATTTGCCGATTTCTCTAGCAGTTTCTTCCTTGACCCGCTAATTATTTAAAAGTGCTTTGCTTAATCTCCATATATTTGTGAACGCTCTGGTTTTTGGTGATTATTCATTTCCAGCCTTATTCTGTTGTGACCAAAGAAAGTACTTTGGATAATTTCAATCTCATTAAATTTATAGACTCATTTTGTGTCCCAGCATATGATGTATCCTGTAGAATGTTCCATGTGTGCTAGAGAAGAATGTATATCCTGGTGCTTTGGGGTGTAACGTTCTGTATATGTCTATTAGAATTTATTCGTCTATTCCATTGTTTAGGTTCTCTATTTTCTTGTTATTCCTGTCTGGTTGTTCTATCTGTAGTGGAGAGTGGGATATTAAAGTCTCCAACTATTACTATTTTTTTTTTTAATTTTTATTTATTTATTTATTTATTTATTTATTTTTTTACATGGGCAGGCACCGGGAATCGAATCCAGGTCCTCAGGCTTGGCAGGTAAGCATTCTTACCTGCTGAGCCACTGTGGCCTGCCCTTTTTTTTTAATTTTTAATTTTTTAATTTTTGCCTAGGCAGGCACCGGAAATTGAACCCGGGTCTCCAGCATGGCAAGCAAGAACTCTGCCACTGAGCCACCGTGGCCTGCCCTATTACTATTGATATATCTGTAGCTCCCTTCAGTTTTGCCAGTGTATGCCTCTTGTACTTTGGAGCTCCTTTATTGGGAGCGTACACATTTATGATTGTTATTTCTCCTTGATGAAATGTCCCTTTTATTAATATGTAGTGTCCTTCTCTGTCTGTTATGACATCTTTACGTTTAAAGTCGACTTTGTCTGATATTAGTACGGCTCCTCCTGCTTTCTTTTGGTTACAGCTTGCATAGAAGGTCTTTTCCCATCTTTTCACTTTCAATCTGTGCCCTTGAGTCTAAGACGAATCTCTTGTAAGCAGCATATAGGTGGATTATCTTTTTAAGTCAATTCTGCCAGTCTGTATCTTTTAATTGATTAGCGTAGTCCATTAACATTCAAAGTAATTACTATAATAGTGGTTCTTGACTCTACTATTTTGTCCTTTAGTTTTTATTTGTCAGATCTAAATATTCTTCTTCTCTCTCTTTTTTCCTTTAAATTACTATTACTCATATTCTTCAATTCTATGCCTTCCCTCAGACTTCCTTCTGTCTTTTTTTTTTTTCAGCTGACAGGATTCCCTTTAAGATTTATTGTAGGGGCTGCTCTCTTGTTGACTAATTCTCTCATTCTTTCTTTGTCTTTGAAGATTTTAATCTCTCCCTCAGTTTTGAAGGACAACTTGGCTGGATAAGGAATTCTTGGCTGAAAGCCTCTCTCGTTCAGGATCTTAAATATACCATACTCCTGCCTTCTTGCTTCCGTGGTGCCTCTTGAGCAGTCTGAAGTCAGTCTGTGTGTTTTCCCTTGTATGTAGTAAATTGCTTTTCTCCTGCTGCCTTCAAGACTCTCTGTTTCTCTTCAACACCTGACAGTTTGATTAGTATGTGTCTTGAAGTAGGCCTGTTCGGATTTATTCTATTTGGAGTTCTTTGGGCCTCTTTGATTTGCTAATTTATATCTTTTATAAAGGTTGGGAAGTTTTCCCCAATTATATCTTCAACTAACTTTCCCAACCCTTTACTCTTCTCTTCTCTTTCTGGGATGCCAATGATTCTTATGTTTGTGTGCCTTTTGTTTTCCATCATTTCCCTAAAGATCCAGTTGCATTTTTTTTCCATCTTTATTGCCATTTGTTCTTTTGTGTGCTCTAGTTCAATTGTTCTGTTTTCTAGCTCTTATATTCTTCCTTCTGCTTCTTTGAATCTGTTATCATGTGTCTCTAGTTTATTTCTAATTTGGCCTACCGTATCTTTCATTTCTGTAAGATCTGCCATTTTTCTCTTTAACCTTCCGAACTCTTCTTTATGCTCTTCTAGAGTCTTCCTGATGTCCTTCATTTCTTTATAAATATTCTTGAGTGCTTGTTTTATATTCTGTGTCCCCTCTACATTTTGATTTGGTCGTTTGGCTGGGCCATTTCTGCTTTTATCTTAATGTGCTTTGTGATTTCTTGTCGTGTTCAAGGCATTTGATTATCTGGATATGTTTATCATATCAAGATATGAATGTTGGTTTCCTTCACTCTTCTAAAGTTTTGTATTTACTTGATTTTCAGTGAAGGTTTCCTTTTTCACTTGATTTGTCACTTATTTTCCTCCAAGTCAAGGCCCAGATCTTATGCAAGGGGTACAGTTCAACTTGAGGGTCTATTAGAAGCTAGGCTGGGATGCACGGCTACTTCAGTGGCATAATGGCCATCTGCCATGCTAGACTCCAAGCCTGTGCACTTCCCCAAAAAAGATTATAAAATAAAATAAGAATATAATAAAAATATAAAATGTGAAAAAACAACAACAATATCAACAAAACACACCTCAACAGTGGTAAGTCCCCCCAAATCAAAAGGAGACATCCCAGTATATACTGGGATGAAGTCAGAATGGTGCCCACCAAAGGGAGAGAAAATTTAAGAAAAAAATATAAATTAATGAAATGGACTAACAAAAATTTATAAGAAATAGAAAATGAAGAATCAATAAAAAATCAAAATAATGAAAAAACAATTATACTACTAATAAAAATGTACAGAAAGAATTTATTTTTAAAAAGAAGGAAAATAAAAAAGAATATTAAGAAAAAGAAAAATAAAGTAGTAAAATCCTAGGCAGGTAGGGAGTTAGCCTGCCTGCACTTACCCGTTCTTGCCAGTAGGTGGCGCCCCTGAGGCTCTTCCATCATCCCTTCCCACCCTGGCTGAGCCGCTTGAAGATGGCATACTTGGCAGCGCTGGGCTGCTCCTGGCCTGGAGCGGCTGATCTCTCAGCTGTCAGGACTGCAGAGCCAATTAGTGCTCTGGGGTGCAGCCAACCTACAGAGCTTGTGGGTTTGCCAGACACCGCGTTTACAGGCCAGCTATTCCTGTACCCAGACGGGTGATTGCTTCCCTTGCCCTAAGACTCCCCCCTCCACCCCACGGTGGATGACTGGGGCCACCTCTGGTGTTCCCTTGAGTGCTGTCAAATACGGTCTGCTGCAGGGAGGTTTCCTCAGCCGGCAGCGGGTCAGGCTCTAGTGGGGTTCCCTCCAATTGCACCTCTCCAAACCCCGCAGCCTGCCCCCTTGGGGATCACAGTCACCCGACCCACACCCCACTCTCCCCGTCCCAGTGCCCTCACTGCTCTCCTAAAACTGCCTAAAAACCCTGTTTGATTACTTACACCCTGGGATCGCGGTCCTGGTCATTTTCTCCATGTCACCTATCTTGTTTCAGGAAGCAGGAGTGAACTCACTCCACCACACTCTACCATCTTGCTGGAAGTCTTCCTAATTGGTTTTTACAGTGTGCTAAGTCAGTTATAGAAAAAAGCATGTGGACCCTTATAATTCCCGTATCCCAATTGGCTACTTCTTGGAGAGGGTATTTTCCATTTCCTCCTAAATCCTACTTTTCCTTCTCCAGGTGTGCTAAGAGACTCCACTGAGAGTATGTCCTGTCAATCTTGAATAAGGAGGGGGTTCAGTGGGCTTGGAGGCCTCTTCCTTTAAGGGAGGAGGTTCTATGGGATCCTCAGGTCAAGAAGGTTCAAGGTCTGGACTTGGGAAAGAATGATCTATGAGTCTTTGGGGATTTGGTTAACAATAGATCATCTAGTATATCTGCCTTCTTCTTTGCCTGAGAGAAGAAGGATTCATCTTATAATAATTCCTTAAGATAACTATTTTACAAGCCCCTCTCATGGCCTTGTCTTGATATAGAGCCCCCAAAAAGCTAGACATAATGTTATTTCAGACCACTTTCTTCTCCTTTTGCAGAAAAGATCTAATTGGAGAATGGTATTAAAGCCAAGAGTGCTGTTTTGAGGTTATTCCTCTCCACCTTCCAATTCATTTTGAGGCCAAGCAACATTACAATAAGAGATCAGCTTTTTCTTTTTAAGTTTGTTGGTCAGTAGGCCATTCCAGTTTTTCAGGATGCAGCACAGGGGCTATCAATCGGATGCTGGCTACTGCCCATACTCTGAGAGAGACAGAGAGATACTCATTCACTGAGGCCCAGTGTCCTGTGTGTCCTACAGTTGAGGGAATCCCCTATAAACCTTCTTACCCCTGGGTATCCCCATGAGGGAGCAAACTTGAGACTCAGGAGATGGGTGGTTTGTGCACCCTTTGACTTCTGAGACAGACTTAGAGGGTTCGTGAGCCAGATTTCTCACCATGGCCGCTCTGAGAGGAACTTTTTCCTCCTTTTCCAACCATGGAGCAGAAAGTCCTTTGGTAAGCTTCATGTATGACCCAATCTAAAAACCACCATAAACAGAGGACTTGAAGCAATGGAATTCCTGCTTGGCTAACCTTAAGGGTTGTCTTTTCCTTTGGGAAGAGAAGTTTGATGTCTTTGAGAGAATAAGAGTTATTATGAGATTCATATAAAGGCCATATAAAAGGGAGAAGATGGGTGAGAATATCCCGGAGAATTTCCTTAAGGCAAAGGGAGTGGAATAGGAGGGGGCAAGACCAGGAATGACTATTACATGGAAGATTTTAAGGATGGTCCCTTGGGAAATCCACAACCTCTATACACCCCAAAAAAGTCTTCCCATGCAAAATCTAAACCCAAATCCAACACTGAGTCTGCATCAAAGAGAACAGTGGAGAAGATGAAGGAACATATTCCTGGACTTAGCAGTTGGAAGCAAAGGGAAGAGAAAGAGGCAGAATGAAGAGCCAGTGTGCCCAAAGCAGGGAAGGACCTAGGTGAAGGATTCATGGTGAGCAACCCACCACAATGGGAGGAAAACAGGGACCAATGAGAGTGATAAGAATAAAGACAATGGCAGCCAGGAAAAGGTAGATAAGGAGAAAGGACCAAGCTGAGAAGCAGGAATCCGAGTCCAGGGGCATGACTCACAAAGTGCAGATTCTGTTGATGGTTCCTTACATGGAAAATGTCATTCCTGGCTGGCTCGCCAAAAAAAACGTAACCAGAGCTCAGCCAATACCAGGACCAAGCTCTGCCCCAGATTCAGGGTCTTGCCATGAAAAAGAATTCAGGGACGAGAGGGCCACTAGCAGTAAGTAGTAAAGTTTATTGAAAAGTTAGTACACACTAAAGAAATTAATGTGGATGGGCTCAAGAGAAAGACGTGTCCTAAGTGGCGTGGATCTAGCTTGTTTTATAGGGAGGTTCCTCTAGTAGTGACTTTCTGTCTTGACCTTTGAACATCAGGTGTCTTCTTTGTTTCAGGAAGAGATAATGTTTGTGCTTGTGGAGCTCTATCATCTACTCAGTTTGCTTTGGGACAGATGTTTGACAATCTTTATGACCCCAGGCTTTCTGTTATCAGCTGAGAGTCTGTTTCAGACCCATGATTTTACAGGCTTTATGGCTTTGGGGGATTTCAGGGTTTTAGGGGAGATTTTTGTCCTAGGAAGTCTGCAGTTGTACTTTAACTCCTTTGGAGCTGGATAGGAACCAGGGACCACAGCTAGTCTCTCCTGCTTCAACTAATATCTGTGTAATTTTTTTATTCATGTGGGTATTGAATTTCTAATGTAACTACAAAATATTACTAGTATACACGTGTACTATTCCTTTTAAAATGAAGTTTGAAGATAGCATTCTACCTTTCCGTGTGTGTACATTGTTGAATGCTCTTTGTAATTAACAGTATAACCTTTTGGGCTTTTTTAATCCCTAAAGCAATGGTTTGTTAATTTGCTCATGCTATTTGAGTTTAATTCAACAACTACTATTGAGTAACTGCTATGTTTTACAATAGAGTGCTAGATATTGGAGAGACCAAGATGAATAAGACTTTATCAAATCCTGCCTGCAAAGAGCTAATGGACGGTTTTATTGTTGGCCCTTTCATATATTCACATAATGTGAGAAAAGCTTTACTGAGCAAAGCAGAGAGAATGACTGATTGCTATGTGAAGAATTGGGGAAAGCTGAGTGGATGAAGTGCTCTCTGAGCTGGACCCCATACTCTGCCACCACTACTGGGCTGAATTTTGAAAGATGGATGGAAGCAAAAGTGTGGTACCTGTTTAAACCCAATCAGGTGCCATTTAGCTTGGTACAAAAGTGAATGTTAGCTCAGTCCCACCAGGCAGCTTGCTACTTTACTTTTTGTGGATGTAAAACCCAGGATCTGAAGTTGCTGTTTCGGTTTGCTAAGATGCCAGAATGCAATTTCCAGAAATGGATTGCCTTTTATAAAGGGAATTTATTAGGTTACAAATTTATAGTACTAAGGCCATGAAAATGTCCAAATTAAGGCATCAACAAGAGGATACCTTTACTCAAGAAAGGCCAATCCTGTCCAGGGCTTCTCTGTGACATGGAAGGGTATATAGTGATGTCTGCTGGTCCTTCTCTCCTGGATTGGTTTAAGAATGGCACTCTCAGCTCTTATGGATCCTTCTGGCTTCTGCTCTGGTGTTTTCTTTCTCCAAGCATCTTTCACCTGGTTTCATCTCTCTGTTCTCTGTGTCAGCTCTGAGCTCACTCTGTTCTCTGCCTTTTGTTCTCTTCCTAGTGGACTCCAGTAAAAGGATTAAGACCTAGGGGTGGGTCACATCTCCATAGAAACAACCTAAACATAAGGGTCCCACCCACAATAGGTCTTCACTCACAAGTTTGGATTAGAAGAACATGGCTGTGCTGATTTGGAACTGTAGTGTGTCCCAGAAAAGACATGCTCTTTTAATCCAATCTTGTGGGTGCAGACTTACTGTGGGTGAGATATTTTAATGAGGTTGTTTCCATGGAGATGTGACCCACCCAATTGTGGGTGAGACCCTTTGGTTATATTATTTTCATGGAGAGATGTCCCCACCCAATCAAGGTGGGTCGTAATTAGTTTACTGGAGTCCTTTAAAAAGCTCAGAGAGAGAGAGAAAGAGCACAGAAGTGACACCAGGGCAGAGGATGAAAACAGGACACAGATGTTTGGTGATGCAGACAGAAATACCCTGGGTGCTAAGCAAGGATTCATAGAAATAGCCAGAATCTGGAGAGAGCCAAAGAAAGCTAAGAGATGAAATCCACAGTTTGCCCCAGGGAAGCTAAATGAGGACCCATAGACACTTAGAGAGAAAGCCACTGAAATCAGAAGATGAAAGCAACGAACCAGAAGCAAGGAACTTAGACGCCAGCCACATGCCTTCCCAGCTGACAGAGGTATCAAAGATGCAGTATGCCTTTCCTCCAAGAAGATATCCCCTTGTTGGTGCCTTAATTTGGGCATGCTCCTTAAAATTGTAACTTGTATCTTAATAAGTCACCCTTTATAAAAGCCAATCCATTCCTGGCATATTGCATCCTGGCAGCTTTAGCAAACAGAAACACTGACTTTTTTAGGGTACATAACAGTTTTAAACCAGCACAATTGCTAGCCTCGTGTTCCCCAAAATGACATGGCCAGGGGGCCAGCTAGGATTTTGAGATCTGTTGAGTTAGAAATCCCCAGTTCTTGGAGAGGGGATCCCAGTGGTTGCTCACCTCCCAAGGAATCTCTCAGTTCCTATAAACACACCAACAGTGTGATAGCACTCACTAGGAGAATTCTTTGCAAGATGGGAAAGACTTAAACATGTTTGTAATGGCAGAGGGATTGGTTGAAGGTGCAGAAGTGGTCAGGAAGGACTAATGGAAGGAGCTCTCTGAGGAGTAAAGAAAGATTGGGATCCAAAGTGCAGGTGGAGTAATTGCTGCTGAATAAATGATGTGAATCAAAGTAAAGACCTCTCCAGGATGAGAGAAAGAAAATAAAAATGAACTGTCGAGCCCCCTATCAGCCCTATTTGGAGTTGTCTGATAGCTCTTTTAATCTGCTTATGAAATCCAATGAAAGTAGCAAAAACAATTCTTATTTTAAAAATAAAGGGAATCTCAAAAACAGGGAAAAAGAAGAAAAATGACATTTTTTTGTCCCACTTAACGAAAAGTCAGTATTTGCTGACTCCTTACTGCTGTTCATTCAAAAGATCTTTGAGGACCCCAGTGTTCTAGGCACTGTTTTCAGACCATTTGCATTCTAATGGGCTAGACTGCAGATGGTCAGCACATAAACCAAAACTTAGTTGCAGATTGTTTTCAGCTCCAAATGATTTAAACAAAGAACTTGGGTACTAAAGCTGGGGGTGGGTTGGGTTCAGGTTCACTGGAGATCGGGGACTAGGGAGGGCCTCTCTGAGGAAGTGACACATGAGCTGAGACCTGAAGGATGAGAAGCAGCCAGCCAGGGAGAGTGCTCCAAGGCAGAAAAGAGCCGGAGGGAAAGTTCTAAGGTGGAAAAATCTTGGCCTGTTCTACGAACTGAAAGGAGGCCATGCTGTCAGGACTGTGTTGGGTGAGTGCATGACTTGAAATAAGGGTTGGTATCAGACGAGATTGTCAGTGCCAGTAGGGTCCAGGTGGTGTAGGGCCAGGCGCTGTGTTAAGTACATTTTTATGATATTGAATCTCATTCTCAGAAGAACCTTCTGGGTGTAACCTTGATAGATTCAGTTTCATTTAGATGGAAGAAATGAAAAAAATGATTGTAGGAGAATGAGGAATGCATGGGAGGTAAACCTAGGCAGCCATGCAGGAGAGGAGTGGGAGAGAGGGAGGGGTTGGGTGCGTGTGCTCATGTCTGCACACCAGTGAGTTTACAGATCACTGCGAGGGGGCTCATAGGTGCTTCACAGGACCCAACCATGGGATGGTGGCGACCATCAGTTCTGCTTTGCAGACAAAATTTGAAGTCTTGTAGCTTCAAATTCCATCAGTGTAGCTAACGGGAAATGTTAACATCAGTAGTGGGTCTCAGATTTTTCTTTATATATGAGTAAACAGTACATTTTTAACCATTTTAGTGAAGAATACTAAAATGGAATTGGGCATTCCACCTGCAGGAGTGGCGTCTACACTCAGTGCACAATGTGGCTATTTCTTTCCTTTTTATTTCTCAGGTTAAGCACTAGTGTAGGCCTGTAACATCCTGCATTTCTTTAGGAACCAGTGTGACCTGAGTTACAAACATATATAAAGTTATTTATTGTTTTAGAATAAACTGGTTTGAGTAGCCACTTGCAAGATTAAAAGGAAGTCCGTGTAGTCTTCTTGAGACTTCTCCCTAGGACTTGAATTGGCCAACAGTCCAGCCTCTTACCCAGTCTTGGAGTGGCCGCCCTGTTTCATTATGCCTCTTTAGTGACCATGATTTTGCTAAGGGGCCATGCTTTTGGGCAGCTGACATTCTTATGGTTGGATGTAGCCAATGACAGGCACAAGCAGCAGCCTGGAGGGTGACAAGGGCCATAGCTTCTGTCGGGCTGCATACAGCTGTACGTGGCATATGTTCTGTTCTCCAACTGAAGACATTTTTTTGTTTTTTATTTAATCAAGGTGTCGTTAAAGTTTGAAACTAAATAGAGGAGTTACCGTGATTTTAAAAAGCATATTGTTTTTTAAAGTGAAGAGGCATTGGCTAAAACAATAAGGAAGGAGTGATCAACCTACATATCAATAAGTATACTGATTACTATCTGTCTATGTCTTATCAATAAGTATATTGGTCTACATACATATCAGTAAGTATATTGGTCTGATAAGACATAGGCAGATTACTAAGGCAGACTACTCAGATGGTTAAAAACCTTTTATAGCTTCTCACTGAGGGCAAGCAAATAATCCAAGAAAACATTGTCGTTTTCACAGAGTGAAAACCAGATTCTTGTTTAGCTGGAAAATACATCTGATAAGAAAACTATTAAGAGTTGTTCTAGTTTGCTAGCTGCTGGAATGCAACACATCAGTGATGGACTGGCTTTTAATAAAAGGGGATTTATTTCATTAGTTCTTCAGAGGAAAGGCAGCTAACTTTCAACTGAGGTTCATTCTTACACGGAAAGGCACAAGGTGATCTCTGCTGGCCTTCTCTCCAGGCCTCTGGGTTCCAACAACTTTCCCCGGGGTGATTTCTTTCTGCATCTCCAAAGGCCTGGACTGAGCTGCAAGTGCTGAGATGAGGTATGCTGAGCTGCTTGGGCTGTGCTACGTTGCGCTCTCTCATTTAAGCATCAGCCAATTAAATCAAACATCATTCATTGCAGCAGGCATGCCTCCTAGCTGCCTCCTAGCTGACTGCAGATGTAATGAGCAACAGGTGAGGTTCATGTACCATTGGCTCACGTCCACAGCATCAGAACTAGGCACTTTCACCTGGCCAAGTTGATATCTGAACCTAACTACCACAAGAGTCTTATAAAACTATAATCTTAGCCAAATTTAACCACAACCAGTAAAATTCACTTCCAACAAAACTTCTACAACTTTCTATATCCATCTATTTTGTCTTGCACAATCCTATTTCTCATTCTGCACCAGTTATTTTACGGTAAGGGAAAAAGTACTCTCTTTTTCCTTAATGAAAAACACTTCCTGCATAATTACATATTTAAATTGCTGAAAAAGATCTTGAAATCAATCTTCAAGCCAACATCCTTCAAAACACATTTCCTCTTTTTTTGTGTGAAAAATAACATATATACAAAGAATAATAATTTTCAAAGTGCATCACGACAATTAGTTGTAGAACAGATTTCAGAGTTTGGTATGGGTTACAGTTCCACAACCTCAGGTTTTTACTTCTAGCTGCTCTAAGATACTGGAGATTAAAAGAACTATCAATATAATGATTCAGCAATCAAACTCATTTGTTAAGCCCTACCTTCTCTGTATAACTCCACCGCCACCTTTGATCTTTCTCAACTGGGGACATTTTTGAGACTAAAAGAGGGTGTTGCAAGTAAAATTAAATCAGTTTTTTTAATATTTTGCATATTTAATCAAATAGAGAGGGAAAGGGAGAAAGAAGAGGTCCTAAGGATCCAAGGCTTGTGTCTTGGGTCAATCTAAAATATAGTTGTAATGAAAATTAGGACTGTGAAGGAACTAGGAAATGCTGGGTCAGAGAGTAAGTGAATGCGTAACTTTAGTAGATATTGCCATTTTTCTGAAATAGATGTACCAATTTATACTCCTAACAGCAGTATTTGAGAATTTCAGTTATTCTAAATCTTCCCTGGTACCTTGTATCTTGTGACTTGCTTTAAACTTATTGTGAAAATCTGTAACTATTTGTTCATAACTGTAAAATATAAGATATATGATTATATTAGAATTTTTAAAACTTGGGAAAATTGCTTCTTTCTCACTGTAGCAGTATTTCCTACTGCTGCTGCAAGTAATAGTGGTAAATGTTTACTTGGTACTGTGAGTTTGACATACATCGAATAACTGTCCTGCAGCTCCATGTGCTAAGTACCATTAATGTGCTTCTCATTTTTAAATGAAGAAACTGAAGCGCAGAAGCTTGAAGTGCCTCAACCAAGGTTGCAAACTATGTGGCTATATCAAAATTTGCATGCAGTCAGCTAAGATGAAACTTGTACACCTACCTGTGTGCTTTACTGCCTCTCTTGAAGGAGTTGGGAATGTGACCAGAGCTTTTTCAAACCCTGTGCTGCTCCTGGCAAGATTGGCCTCTCAGTGCAAGTTGAGGCATTACCCCATTTGATGTTGTGGAATCAGCAGAGGAGAAACAGTGCCTAGAGGGTTACAGACTTTCTTTCTTGCAGGAACACTTACAGGATTCTTGTTTCAAAATGTACCTTAGGTCTAAAAGAAACTAGTGCATTACAGCTTCATCGTAATTTGCGAAATTTAACATTGCCAAAAATAAGTGATAACTACAACTCAGTTTTTCTCCGTGGCGGCCTTTAGGTTTTGAACCTTACCAGGGTGACTGGATAGAAGCTAAGGTTTTGAACCATCCAACCACCTGCATCAGAAAAGCAGTATCTGTGAAGCCTCTGAGACATAAGCATGTGCATGAGGTAATTCATTTGCATGATAATACTGTCATTTGTTTCTGCTAGTCCTTCCATTAGTGATATTTTTTCCTGCTGAGTGTTCTCTTAGGTGTTCTGGGAAATCCAGAAAAATAATAGAAAATCAAGTTTTTGCTGAAAAGGTGCCAATTTTCTTATTGAAAAGGGTGTACTTCTGAAAGAAAATACAAAACAATATAAAACTCACATATTATTAAGTTCTAAATTATGTAGTTTATTTGGGAAGTGTTAGAATTTTCTGAGAACAGACAACATTCGTGTGCCATAGAGTTACAGGAAAAGAATGAAGTGGGACTTGAGCTTACTGGTACGAGCTGGGTATTATTTGAGTAGTGGGGGCTGAGTGGAAAATGAGTTGGAAATTCAGTTTGCACAAAGGTGCAGATGGGAGAATGAGCCTGGAATGTGACAGAGGAGGTAGGAGAAAATGATAGTCAACTTAGCACCACGTTCCGTTCTGACTCAACTCTTCATCCTCTCAACCATAACTCCATAGGTCAGTGTACATTTTGTGCAATATTTAGAGCAGTTTTTCTCATCTGAGACCCGGGCCCCATGCCCAGAGGTTCTGATCTAATTGAGCTGAGATAGGGCCTGGTAATGGGTATATTTCAAAGTACCCCTACTGTTTCAAGTGTGCCAGGCAGGCTGGGAATCAGGAATTTGGGGTGATCTGCAGTTGGGAGTCAGAGGGAGGAGATGCATGCCCTGTTATTGTGTTTGCTTTTAATTGGACATTTTTATTTCTTCTATTTCCAGGTCTACATCACTGGTTTCTATGGAAGAAATGGGGTGATAGATAATACTATCTTCTTCACCTTGGATTCTCTGAAACTTCCTGATGGATACATACCTCAAGTATCCGATGTCGTCAGTGCTATCGTGGTGGAAAGCACACAGTCATGCTATTTTTGGAGAGCAATTTCTATAACCCTAGTGGGAAGGTGGAAATAAGAGAGCATAAGTTTATGCCCTATGCAGTATTTCTTCTTTTGGCAGAAAAGGGCATTGTTTAAACATGTTTTGAAAAAAAAATAGCCTAGTTAACTTCAACATTTCTTTAAACATTGTGAAATATAGCACATATATAGGAAAGTGATATGTTTCAAAATATAGTTATAGTAGTATAGTATAGTAGTTATAGGGTGAATTTCAAAGTATAGTAAGTTATAGTTTCACAGTTACAGATATTTCCTTCTGGTTGTTCTGATACACTAGAAACAATAAAGAAATATCTATATGATGATTCCGTAGTCATAAATCCTAACTTCTCCGTTAACAACTCCTCCCTCTCATATAATTGTTCTCTCAATCTTCAGGGATATTTGGGCAAAGACAAAATGCATGTCAACATTATGGTGCGAAGGAATGAAACTGGCTGATGTTCTGGGAGATACTAGTATCTTTAAGTTTCAGGGCTTATTTGGCATAAGAACAATATGGAGGTTTTAAGTTTCTGAAAAATAATAAGTAAAACTTTTATAGAGCCTTAGATAGATCCCTGGGTTTTCAGGAGTACTGTTGGCTGCAGCTTGGCATACCATGGCAATTTGTGATATCTGGCTGAAGCTTGCATAAGAGTCACCTCCAGAATGACATTTCAACAGTATTTGAAATCTCTCAGCCACTGAAACCTTATTTTGTTAGATTTATTTTCCCTTTTTGGTCAAGCAGGCTTTCTTGATCCCACAATGCCAGGGCTCATCCGTGTAAACCTCAGAATTTTATTTCCAAGACAACTTTTCAAATCCTGAATAAAGTTGTCTAATTGGATATATCTTCTGGAGAGTGCTCAGCAGTTTTCATGATTGACTAAAGAAAATTTCATCATAATCCTTTGTGATAATCTTACCTTTTGTGTTTCTCTTTGTAGTAGTTCTGTTGGGTTTTTTGGTTTGTTTTTTAGTTTATCTACGTTCTTTGTTTATTTCCCTTTACCTTTGACCTTTTATTTTTAGGATACATTGTGCTTTACAGGTTTTTTATTATTCTGAGTTTGCTTTACCAGTCCACTGACACCTCCCAAATATCTTGTGGTTGTTTCCTCACTTTTTGGCTACCCAGTAGGAAAGAATACCCTTTAGAGTTTATGGGTTCACGCCACAAACACTTACTTATCAATGGCCATTTATGTGCGAAACACTGGTCTAAGCATTGGGCTTATAGCCTTGAACACAAAAGGCAGAAATCCCTGTCCTAACAGAATTTGATTTTTGTTGATCCCTGCCTTGGCTTCCTGACTCATGGAATAGCAGCTAGTATGATGGAAAGCGTTGGAACTCCAGGTCCCTGAGAAAGTAGTCATTGAAAAACAGTACCACCTTCCTATGGGAATTACAGAGCTACCTACTGTTGCACTTGAAAGATGTATGGGCCATGGATTCTACCACTTCTCCATTTAATTCTCCAGTTTGATTGGGAATTTGAGAATACCGGTGGATTAGTACAAGCTTGGTCAGGTCGTGATTCAGTCATAATTGCTTTTCCCCATATATCTTCTTTGGATTGGGTGAATCGCTTCGGCACCTGTTATGCACCTGTTGTGCTGGTGAATATTTTTCCTTTATCCTTTTAAATGACAAAATCCCGAATAAGTTTGCTTTCTTAAGGCTGACCAGTAGCAGTTCACTTTGAACTTTTTGCCCCACAGATTTCTCAACCTTGAGACTCTTTGCCATAATTTAGAATTCAGGGTCCTTAAGCATCTCAACTTCACTAAGGAATCACACTGGTTTCCCTAAATGGATGACATCATAGCTCTAGGATTCAGGTAGCAGGAATTAGCAAGCTGAGTTAGAAACATGTTTTTCTGAAGTTGGGAAATATATAGCAAGCAAATACAGGTGAACATGCAACTATGAATTTCTGGGGCCCCAGTGTTATGTAGTGGAAGTTCACAACTGGTGTGCTGTGAGTGGGTTGCAGATTTGCTAGGACACAGATTCCTATCAGCTCATTTAGGGATAAATGCAATGAAGAAAAGGGATTAAGAAAATTATTTGGAGCATAAGTTGGCAAACTACACCTCTTGGGTCATATCTGGCCTGCTTTGTATGTTGCTTAAACAGCTTTACTGACATATAATTCACATAACACACAGCTTACCCATTTAAAGTGTACAGTGGTGGTGTGAATCCTGAAATTACTGTTGTGTGCTGCTTTGACATCTGGAGCAAATAGGGCAGGATGGGGGGTTGAATAGCCTAATCACAAGTTTCCCTGCCCACTCTGCTCCTGGGGAGAAGGTCTCCTCACTGAACAAGTCTTTTTAGCATAGGGACCAGGCAGAGCACCTCTTTATCCTTTAGTAGTGATCTTCGGTTACCTCCCAGCCCATGGAATTATTCAAACAAGCTAGTCACATCCTCAGTGGGAATCAACGAGCACCCCAAACTCCTGTCACTACAGAGCCTGCCTATCAGTGCCCCTGTTTGTTTGCTCTGGGCCCAAGTGCAATCTCCATGTGACCCTGTGTGGTGTGGTGTCCTTCTCCTCTGAGTTGCGCGTGTATGTAACAAACTGCTGTTGGTTCATCTGTCCCATGTAGGGTGTCTCTATAACCACAAGACCGGGATCCCTTCCTCAAAATGGGGTGAAGAGGAGGCGAATAAAACAATTCGATGATTTTTTTTTGTATATTTACAGAGTTGTACAGGCATCACCACAATCCTAATTTTAGAAAATTTTCATCTCCTTTTAAAATAACCCTGTAATAGGAGTAAAAATCAGATTCTATGTTTTACCTTTTTAATAGAGTAACAAACACATTAACTTCCTTTTCTGCACTTTAAACTGGTTCTGAAGCCTTGTAGGCATGGAGACCTGCTGCATTCAGTCGTTCACACTTATGACATCAGAAGCCACTTGTGGTGTGAATGTCAAGTCTCCATTCCCACCCAGGTGTGCTGACTAAGCTCCCTAATTGTATAACCAGTTGCCTACTGTATTCTTTATAACTCTATCATTGCTTGTCAAAATCCCATCCCTTTTATTACCCTCTCTTTTGTTACAGAATGAGTGTCCCATTAGGCTCTGAGCCACTCCTTCCAGCTAACCTCCCTCAGGCCCCTAACTGGCCTGGTGTTCTCCATACTATGTGGCCTCCTGCTTAGGGATTTTCAGACATGCAATTTCGGGTGATGGGGACTTTGTAAGGGCTGAGGGTTTAGGTGAACAGATGGCCATTGACATTTAGGCTATTACTGTTCACTTTACTCCATTCTAGCACCAGTTCAGCCACTAGTCACCCTTCTCAAGTTTTGATGGAAGTCTGATAATGAATCTTTGTCACAGTTGAGATGAGGTTTGCAATGCTCAGCTCTGGTGCTCCCTAGCTGATGGGGTAAGTTGGCCAAGCATGTGGTGTCTTCACTCAGCCTGGCTCTATAAGAGGGAGCAGATGATTTATGGTGCCCAGGGTCTCAGAAAGCTGAAGGTCTTCTGAGCTTTCATCCTCTACAGACCATTCAGTACTTAGGGCCACTTTACCCGGCCATCCTAACTCTCCCACAGAGTTTCTACGTGATAATGAGGGGTATCCAGCCTGGATGGAGGGGCCAGGGTCTGGGAAAGATACATTGCAAGAGGGGCAAGATATGTTAAAATCCCTCGGGAGGGAGGTCAGACCTGCAGAGAACAGAAATTTTTTGTGTGTGATTTGGAGGGGTATTTATCCCATCTATTTCCAACCCAGCATCAGCGAGTATCAATGAATAAATAAATGAAATGGGCAGGTTATGTTTGCTATTCATGAAAAAATGAACATGGTTCTTGATTGCATTTATCCTTAAATGAATTGATCGTAATCTATACCTCAGCATATCTTCAGCCTACTCATAGCATAAAATGAGGAGGTTTTTTATTTATCAGACCCCATGCTCTACACTATTTGCAGCATCTCACTTAATAATCAAAACATATGTTGGTAGATATCTTAAATAAATTCTTGCAAGTCCCACACTTGGTATGCTAAGTCCTACATGACACTCATTTCTGACTTTTCCAGACCACATGTCGTGAACCAGTAGAGTGTGCTTTTTTGACAATAAGATTGTCACAGCAGCAGGATAAAACACCCTGAGCCTCCTGGCCTCTTTGAGGTTGAAGCATTGAGTGTCGTTATCTACCACGGAGCTGGGAAGTCTCCCGGATTCCCAGACCCTTGACTCTACACTAAGGTTACCTCCTCAGCCAATGTTCCTAGATTTGAATTTATATTTTGTTTTCAAAATCCGTTCTCTCTCAGGCCTTCTTCCCAGCTATCTGATTAAAGGAAGTCCCTAAAATAGGCTAATAACCTTGGTGTGTGATTGATTATAAGGCAGTGCAAAGACTCCATTTTAGTAGATTTGGGTACCAAAGCACAGAATTTAGTGGCGGATCATCAGTCATTGTGAAAACTAATGGAAGAAATTTTAAGAATTCCTCTTTGTGTCTGCATGTGCGCTTCACTAATATACTGTAATGCACATTTCATAAATATCAGAGAGGTGGATATTGGTCTGAGTCATACCTCTGAGTTGAAACCTTTTAATAAACTGAAGAGTGTGCACAGTGGGAAGTAGCTGGTGGGAATGTAACCAAGGGCAGAGATATCTAGTAGTGTGGGTTAGAGGGATTGGGAAGAAACACATCTCCAAGCTCTCATGTCCTGTCTACTGTCTTGCTACACACTGACTCTAGAAGACCTGCTGGCCTTTCTTTATGGGGCCGAGGGGAAGCAAAACCAAGAGAGAAGTGAAAATAATTCAGTGAAATCCCAAACTCATAAAGCTCCCTATTGCACTGGTCACAGAGCCTATTTACTGCCTCTCATGGGCCCCTTTGCTAAGCAATCAGCCCTCATCATCTTCCTGCACTCTCATGGTTATCTTAGGAGCCAAGGACTTCTGGCATGTCTCAGAGAGGTAAATAACTTGCCCAAGGACACACAGGTAGTAAATTGCAGAGAAATTGCCCAGCATTGGAACAGCCAGTAATAGCCACATAATGACTTCTGAAGCAGGTGATGGGATTCCAGTAATGAGTATTTGTCAAAATTTTCATACTGGTGAGAATTATGCAGATATATAGATAGATGACAGATATCAATAGATAGATAGATAGATGAAGCAACAACCATTTAAAGTCTCTGAAAATAGTCCTAAGGGCATACAGCAAATGAAGAAACATTTAGCCACGATAATCTACTAAAACTCAGTAAAAGCAGTGAGTCTGCTTTTAATAAATAGTCCTAAGGGCATACAGCAAATGAAAAAACATTTAGCCAAGATAATCTACTAAAACTCAGTTAAAGCAGTGAGTCTGGCATTTGAACCAAAAGCCACTCCCTCCTAAATCCCTCCCAGCTCACTGTGATGGAAACTTCTCTCCAAACAGGTGCAGCCAAAGATACAGGGAAAATTTGGGCCCCAGATCCCTGTCAGACGAATAGGGTGTCCTCCTGGGTATTGAACGGGGTAGTGAGGATGTTAGCGTTTCTCACCCTGCCCTCAGTTACCTGGTGCAGAAGCTAAAGTCTTCACTTGTTCCTGTGATGATGACAGCTTGTGATAACTTGAATCCCCAACAAATGAAGAAAATTGAAAATGGTAAATAAGAAGGCTAACATAACAAAAGGTTTCCTCTCTCAGTTTTTCAAAACCAAATATATAAAGTTACAAATTATAAAAATAAATCTGTAGCTTTGTAACATATAAATGTAATAGAATGGAATATGTGATATAACAATAATACCTTAAAAAAGGGGAAAATGGAATAAAGCCATTTTGGAATAAGACAATGGAGAAGGAAAAGCAATCCAAACCTAAAAAAACAAAGTAAATGAAATAATAGAGTGAAAATTAATGATACAAAGAATAGAAAAGCAACACAAATCAATGAAAGCAAAAGTTGGTTCTTTGAAAAGATTAAAAACAAATTACAAACCTTTAGTTAGACTGGCCAAGGAAAAACAGAAAAAAGAGAGGAGAGGACTCAAACTGCTAAAATGAGAAATCAAATAGGAAACGTTAACATTGGTCTTTCAGAAATAAAAAGGATTTCAAAGGAGTATTGTAAACGATTATGTGACAATGAATTAGATAACTTAGATAAAATGGACAAATTCCTAGGAAGACAAGAACTACCAGAATTGACCCAATAAGAAATACAAAATCTAAATAGGCTTATAACAAGTAAAAAGATTGAATTAGTAATTTTAAAAACGGCACAAAGAAAATCCCGAGTCCAGATGACTTCACTGTGAATTCTACCAAATGTTTACATAAGAATTAATAACAATTCTTCCCAAACTCTTCCAACATATAGAAGAGAGGAAAATTTCCCAATCATTGTATGAGGCCAGGATTACCCCGATAATATAACCAGTCAAATATGTCACAACAAAAGAAATCTATAGACCAATATGCCTTTCAAATTTAGACGTAAAAATCTTTAACAAAATACTAGTAAACCATAACCGCAGCATTTAAAAATAATTATATACCATAACCAAGTGGATTTACTCCAGTAATTCAAAGTTGGTTTAATATCTGTATATCTATATATCTGTATCTATCTATCTCTCTACATATATGTAGCAGGGATTTCTGTTCATTGAACGACAGAGTTTCAGTTTTCCATATTTAATGGAAAAAATGATAGCAAAAGAAGACTATGTAGACAAACCATTATCACAGTGATTTTAACATAAGTCACTCTGAAATAAGTTGATTAAACAGTTGAAAATCACATGCAATTATAGAGAATTTGAGAAACAAAACTAGGTTATATAGTTCACACGTTACATTGTAAACTAACAAGCAAACCAAAGAGAATACCTAGTCTTTCCAAATGTCCATAGAACATTTTCAAAAAGGGATTTTGAATTTTACTATAAAGAAAATCTTAACTAATTAAAAAATATTAAAATCATATAAGACACATTATTGACTGAAAATGCAGTAAGTTGTCCTGGTAATAGTAATATAGTAAAAAATAAATGGTTAACCAGGTAGAAATTTTGAAGCACTCAACTGTAAAACTCAAGTTAAAGAGGAAATGAAAACTCAAATTTCAGAGTATTTAAAACAAATAGCGATGGGAACTTTTGGTTTGAGAAACTAAGTGCACAGCCAAAGTGGTTATCAGAAAAAAACTGTATAGCCAACTGTACATGCATATAACAAGAAAAGCAAAGTAAATTGGCTAATCAATTTATCAATGTTAAAAGAATGAAGAAACAATACAAATAAAAGCAGAAGGCAATACAAAATACAGAAAAGTTTGACGTGACAAGTAAATCTAAAAATTTTTGAAAATATAAATAACACAGGCACATCTTTGCTGAAGAAGAGAGGGAGAAAATGAGAATACATGTGAGGAATGGGCACATATTAGCTGGCTCAGTGAAGTTAGGAGATTATATTACATACTGTGATGGCTAATTTCACATGTCAGCTTGGCGAGGTTATGCTGTTCAATTGTTTGGTCAAGCGTTGGCCTGCTTGTTAATATTGGAATACTTTGTAGGTGGGATTTGCGTTTACAATCAGTTGATTGCAATATACAAGCAACAGAGG